>NW_024467209.1:530011-555562 GCF_000292625.1 Dacryopinax primogenitus | reverse complement strand
ATATGACCAAGGATGAGGTCATATNAGGTCATGCACAGCCATGCACAGCAGGTCACCTGACCATCCAATCCTTCCAGCAGGTTCCAGCACATGCCAAGGTATACCAGCTACTTCCATGTCATAAAGGCTTAGTCATCTCTTGACCAAGCAATGAGCTGGTACCCTGACAAGTCCTCACCTATCTGCATGTCATTACCTTCTCCCCCCAGCAACAAATGCTGATCTGTGGGCCATGTTAAGCATCTGGATGCTTTGCCATCCCATTTTGTGAGTATTGTTATAATTGGTTTTCCCTGGTTTTCACATGTGGATGAGCCTTCTCTTTGTGGGCTCATCTCCAGGTTCAGTGTTGCCTCCATTTCAGAGGATGGATTGGTCAATTGGGCTGATATCCTCTCCATGGATGAAATCGAGGTCAGCACCCATTTGACATCATCTTCAAGGTTCTCTCTCATCCCTTCACCTTGTATCATTAGATCATTTTGTCCAATGGATGCCCACCTTTTGGAGTTTTGTGGGCAAGTATTTGCTCCTGCTTGGTGTCTGCATTCCAATTTCTCACATGTTTTGCTTTGTAGTGCAAACATTATGCAAACAAGTTCCTTTGTCAGAAGAAAGATTTAGCTCCATTGTCTCAGCATGTTTATTGCTCTGGCTCACACAAGGACAGTAAGAAGTCCAATTATGGCTGTGATCAATGTAGGCCATGCAATATTCCCTGCTCTCTCCAGGGAGGTCCGTCATTTGCTTGTTTCTTTGATCTATGGTCACGGTTTCTCAAGTTGCTAGGATTGCTTCAGAAAAACAGTTTCATTCTACCAGCAGCAATCCCCCCATTGCTTTTCTTTCACCAAAAGAAGAAGTCTCTTGTGGTTCATCTGATTCCTCTGTCCAGGAGGGGGATGAACTCGCATATGGTGTGGTGTATCCTATGCATTTGTTTGCATCAGCTGATCTTTCCGTAGCTGCTGTCCCTTCTCCTGTCCCACCCCAAGTGTTGTCCATGCTCATCAGTGTCATGACTGATATTGTTTCCTGTGCACAGAGAGCCAGGAATGGCTTGCTATCCATGACTTCACACTGTGCTGTGTACACTCAATCCACTGGTCATTCCAATGAAGTCATTGGATCCGACCCACAGGGCAATCATTTGTCTGCTACATAGATTGTTGATTTCCACATCCTCTTTTGCTTTCAATCGCCTCAACTTTTTTGTCTGGTTGGTTACCCTGTGGTATTCTACATTTATTCCATTGCCTCATCATTGTTGCTCATCTTGTCATGAACTTTTCCTTGTGTGTGGTAGTTTGTAGTTCTAGTCTATCTATTTGTTTTGGGTTTGTAGCAATGTCATGTGCTTGTGGTCTCCCATGCTTTCAATGTATCTTTGTCTAAACTTCTCAGTCAGTCATCCTCTATCCTTAGATATTTGCTTGCATGTTGTGTCAGAAGAGTTTGGTATTGAACCCTCTAAGGAGGGATATACATCACCTCATCTTCATTGCCAGGTGGGTATTTTTCTTCTAAATTCCCATACTTTCATGCAACAACCATGCAAAGGTAATCTTCCTTACACACAAGAACTTCTTCATGGCAGTTATGTTAAGAGATCTTGCTCTATCTCTTCTTTGTTTCATGAGAATTTCCACATTGGAATTGTCTTCCTTTACATTCCATAGTGAGGCGCCTAAAACTGAAACTGGTGGACATTGTTCATCTCCCATCAAATACTGGGCTCTTGCTAAAAGACTGGTTGTGTTGCCCAGGAGGAAGTAGTGCTCTTCTATGTTCATCGGCTTACACAGGGATGGTTCACCCCATTCTCAGATATGTAGGATTGCTTGATCATGTGTCCAGTATCCATTTCATTTAGAAACTGCCTTTACTCATTGCTTACATTCCTTTTATGTGGTCAACTATGTTGATTGAATCTTTCTATCCAATCATTTGTAACAAGAGTTTGGTTTTGATCTGCTTATTCCTTCCTTGCATGTCTCTACTCCATCCTGAGGTGCTCCCAATTTATCTTTGTCATCCACAGTCCCAACTTCAATGTGTGATTCAGCTCGCTTACAGACTTGTCATGGCATTCATCTGAGTTGGAATCCTGGTTCCTTCTGTACTCCATAAATGTTTCCCAAACTTTCTGTGTCAGAGTAGGAATTCCCTTGCATATTTTCCGGTCTGGCATACATGTCAGTTGAGATATAAATTACAATGCTCAACTCCCAACCTGTGCTTCTTTGCAAGATCCTCTTGTCAGGATCCATCCTTTTGACCAAGGGAGTGTAGGGAATGCGTCTATTCATGTATGCATGATCAACATAGTACACCTCAAAAGGAAAGGCAAATACATTGTCCTCCATTTCTTGTAGCCCAACTCGCTTTATCTCTGCTAACAGTATTTGTTGTACTTCAAACATCTGTGTTTTATGTCAGTGGAATTGGAGATCTTATTTCTATAACTTACTGCTTCTGCTGCTATGATTATCTCCTCTTTCAAAGTTCTGTCCCCTGTAAACTTGTAATTGAAGTTGTTGCTGACTTCCTTTATCCATTCCTCTCCCATTGCCTTTTTGAATTCATCAGATGGGTATATCAATATAGTGTAAGGCTTAGGAGTCATATTGCCCAGTACTCCTGTTATGTGTATGTCATATGTACATTTTACTTCTCTGTTGTGTTCACCTAATGAGAGTCCTTCCAGATAATGAGAATGGTCATGGTTTGGGGGATGTGAACTGAAGGGGTGTTTGTTGTATGAAGTGGCAGTCCAGCAACTTGATGAACTTCTCTCTCCATCACTGCAGCATGTCTTCAACATACACACAGCAAATCTCACTGCAATCCCTCTCCTTCTGCATTGTCTTCAATACCATGAACTTCAATAATACTGGGCCTCTCACCTTGTATTGTCTCAAGTCAGAGTTTATGGAGCTCTGGTACACATGTGAGCCACAGAGCAAGGTGGTTTGGAGCCAAAGGGATTTGGAGGAGGTCATACCTCTTTGGGTAAGCATGTGCCTTCAGGTGGTACTGTTTCTGTCTCCTCATGATTGCAACAGGAAATGGCCAAATGTGCTCTCCATCATATGCCAGAACTATACCTGCTTGTGAATCAGGGAATTGTTGAACTGGTTCAGGAGGATGAATATGATACCTGGGCAGAAGACATTGCTTCTGAGTATGAGGCCTGGGTCAAGATCAAAGGTAACAAGCCAATTCATGTCCCTGCTTGTAGTTGACAGACTTCCCTTATTCAATGGCATCCCATGTTGGCGATTCCTCAAGAACCTTTACCAGTTACATATCCTGTTGTCAGAGATCAGGATCAGAAGTCCACCAATGCAGACATATCAGTTGTGGTGGCAGAATACCATCAGGCAGTTCCAAGTAGCATTTCCCCACCAATTGTTCCTCTGGAAAGTCAAGTTTCCAGTGCTGGTACCCTGGGCACAGCAAGCAATGTAAGTGTACACTTGCATTGCTATCAAACCTCAATTGTCTCTTCATTGATCATTATAGATACATGTCAATGTTCAACCTGATGTTGAGCACATCACAGTTGAGCTGCATGACGGGATAGATGAAGCCAACCCCCAGAACCATTGCCCATGTGTCCATCTCTCAATTCATTCCTCACATCTTCACTCACTATTGTCAGTCTCCTGCCACATCTGCTATTGTGGTCGCAGCTACTGATGTCCCACTCACAATCAATTGGATTTTGCCTCTTGCTGAAGATACACTTGTTGCAACCTCAAACATAGTGAACTGCACAGAAAGCCATGCTGCTCTGCTTATCAGGCATACTGCTCAACTCGAAAGTGTCAAAGATGTTCTTGATGTTGACCTAAGTGACTCAGATAACAAACTGTGCGATACTGGGATAGTGGATGATGTGCAAGAGACATGTGATGGCACGAGATCATTGCCTAGTGAGCTGTTTCCCTTTTGAGCATGTCTCCTCTAATCCACTTTGTTAGTAGATTCTTTGACTCATAATCTACTCTCTTAGCATATTGAAACCTCTCATCTACAGAGTGTTCCACTTTCATCAGCCAATGACAGCAATGTGACTTTAGATGCACCAGTAGGTATACCATCTGTTGGCTTTGAACATTTGCTAACTGACTGTTTGACTCAGGTGATTCCTGCCAGTGGAGTTCACAATTTGGAAGGAGATGTTGTGGGTGACAATGTTTGAGGCCCTCAGATGATTGAGATCAATTATACATGTGACAAGGCCAGTGAATCTACTCTGGTCAAATGGGATATGTTCCTTTGTTCACAGCAACTTCCATCAACATTATCAGCATATGATATTTCTCAATGCTGTCCCTGATTCAGAGCATGACACCTTGAATTATGTGAATAGCCAGCTTAGATTGATGAGTGGATGGCAAGATCATCCTGATAATGATGCTTGTGAGTCGGTGGCTTCTTTGAAATATATGTTACTCATAAGAACAGATCGTATTATCTACAAGGGAATGCTCAGATTGTTGGACAAGGCAAGAGAAGATATGGAACATTATCAGATATCCAGATGTTCCAGGAAATATAGCTGGTTAGCCAAGGAGTGGTTGCATGAGATTGATCTCCTTGCAACCACCAGGTTCACTTTAAGCTATACTAGAATAGTGCAGACAACCAGCCATCATATGTAGATACTCTGAATGCAGGTTACAGAATGAACTTGTCCATATTATGTCTTTTTCTTTCCATCTGATGTGTGGGTCTCGCAGACACTTAGGTTTCAAGGAAAATAACAAGTTACATTTCTGGTTTCAAGTAAATATCAACTGTCACCATGCATAACTAGCAATTGTAAAAGTACTATATGTTGCATATGAGTATCAAATGAAATTTTTACATGCATTGGTAAGTTGTCCTCACAAACTTCCTAACCTATGTAATGCTCCTCCTTCAACTCACCCCCATGGAAAGCAGCCAGGTCTTCCAAGTTATCATCAAGTGATCCAAATTTGACATCTCCATGTTTTTCCTCCAGGGTATTGATGTTCCTTTCCATTTTCCAGATCATGGAAAGGGCAACCTTATTCTGGGACTCTGTTCAATTGGCATGAGCACCAGTGTATGTACATGCTACTTCTCTGTGCATACCAATATCTTTCCCCATCGAGGATGCTTTTGCCTTCCCTCCTTACTTGTCTGAGACTGGGTGCACAGCATGGAGCTATGCACTTCAGTCCCCTTGGTTCTCTTCATCTGTGTCTGGAATGCTGTGTCTATCCAATCATCCTAATGGGTATCCATACCAAACTTGTTGATACTTGAGCATGGGCTCTTTGTGCTCTTCTTCCTGCTGGTGGAAGAGAGAGTAACATGGAACTCTGTGAGTTTTTTTGTCTGCTCAGGGTCCATGGTAACCTTCTTTGCCATCCTGATGATGAACTTGTACTCTTTGCCTGGTATATCATGTTCAACAGATGTGCTTGTTATCAACGTGTCTGAAGGGTGGTCCAGTCCATGAGAATGGTGGTTTGTAAACCCATTCCCAGGAATCATCCATGCAATTTGGATGCCAGATAGATCTGTGTATTTGAATAATTGAATCCATGAGAATAGTTGAAACCTACTTTTGAGATTTTTGAGCACATCAGTCATAGGAACCACCTTGATCTGACCATAGTGCATAAGTGTATGCTATTAATGGGACCAATGTCACTTGCTCACCTCATCATGAGTAGAAATAGGTGTGTTGGTTTTGTCATCTGCTCTGTACTGTTTGATGCCTTAGCAACAGACCTAGCTACTTGAGCATTGCTATTTATGTACTTCACTGACATTACCCTATTGACACAGATTTGACTCAGAGTCTGCATAATATAGCTGTAATGGGCTCACAGTTTTATCATCCCTCAAAGATTTTCTGGCATGTTTTGGTTCTTCTACCTGGTTTAGAGTTCAGTGAATCTGACGTGAGTATGCTAAAAAAGGTTCACTCACTTTCACTGACTCATCAGGTACTGCATCATCCCTCCTTTGGCTAACATTTGTGCAGTCGGCAGTATTGGTTGTCTGCTTCTTTCTCTTCTTCGGTTCCTCCTTAGCAGTGGGAGATGCTGCTCTCTTACTTCCAGTGCTGAAAGATGCCCCTGGCATGTTTTGATCATTGGCAATAGAGGAGTCTTCATTCCCTATGGACTTGCCCATTCCACCACTAAGCATGATGAACATGGTGTATGCAGTGCTAGCTTTCTCTGACCATTCCTTCCCCATGAATTCTTGGAGTGGGCTGGGCACATCTTTCCATCCTTCAGGCTGTTTGTCAAGATAGTTCTCTATGTTTCCCTATATGACAGTTTAGCTGAATGTTCGGAAGGTACAATAACACAAACAGGACTTACTTCAATGAAGGACTTCATGTTCACAGTCAGTTCTTTCCACTTCTCACCATTTGCCCTTGCAGTACCAGTAATCAAGTTGAAGAGCTTTTCCGTTGACTGTGCCATGAATATGGAGCTTGCAACCTTCTACAAGATAGTTGAGTAAAGGAGGGAGACATGTCACCAGCATTTATATATGGACAAAGAAAAGGCCAAAGACCACAGGCCTGATGGGATCAAACCTCCTATGCCACTAATCTCACTCCTGTATCTGCGTTTCTGCTCTATATCCACCAGGCCAGTCTGTACCATCAACCACTGTTTTGTGGATTGGCATTCTGGGTATTATTTCTTTATATATTATGCTCTATTACCCAAGACCTCTCTCCAATTTGCATCAAGGTGACTCACATTGTGGCTTTCAGGGTCAAACATCCATGGCCTACTATGTAGTAGTAAGGAATATCTTTTCCCGTCGATGTAGATGTTTGTACCCTGTTTGCCTCTCAGAAATAACTTAGCCATTGCAAAATCCATCTGCACACCATAAAATTGTCTGTGCATATCCTGATTCATGCACATGAGAATATGTTGTTAAAATTGCAGAAATATCTTCAACATAACTTTTACTGAAATATGTCCCCTACGAGAGAGTTCTATCTCAGTTGGTCACATCAGTCCCCCAATGCAAGTATTTCAGCCACGTCAGCTACACCCATCACTTCCAGCAGAGCCTCGCTAATGTCAAATAGTGCATCTCTCATAGCTTGATTTTGGGTATCCCTCTGCAATGCTACAACCACCGCACAGATAGTATGCAGCATAACACTAACTTGCTGATATGTGAATGAATCTAAACATTATCATCAGTCCATGTCTTCATTCATAAGGGAACACATACATGCACCAATACTTATGGCATCTGTCATCTCTGTATTGTGCACTGCTTTGTCATGTTCTTCACGAAGGTGACTGGGAACATCAATATCCATTGCCATGTGATCTGCTGAACACTTGAGCCTAGGACTTGTCCCAGGCAGTTGGGCAGTTTGAATGTGAGGCTTCTGTTCATCTGCTGTGAGTGATCTATTACAAATGAGACATCATTGCCTCAAGAGTTGTAGTTTTTTGTGCACCACATTTTCATGGCTTGATGTAGCAGTACTGGTGGGAGAAATGCCAAGTAGAACAGCTACAATGAGAATTCATTGTTTTTGGTCCCTTTTCAGGAGACCCAGGGTCTCAGCTATCAACTAAATGAAACACCATATTATTAATTGAGGCTGTGTTTCTTCTGAAGCCTCTAGATCTGTATATCTACCCCATGACCTTAGGCTCTGTTCCCACCATGCACCAACTGTGTCCATCACCCAAGTACTCTCTCTATGGAATGGCCTCCACCTGTTGATATGGACCATGTCACTGTACAACTGTCCGTAAAGCTCAGAGAACTCATACAATTCATGAGCAGTCAGGTGAGAGTCTATTGATGTAGCATCATGATGTGACTCAGCTTATACATTGCAAGATATACTCTCATTGTCAAATGTTGTCTCAACACATGGAACTGGGACTAGCTGAGTTATGGGAATCTATTGTTAAGGAACCTCTGGCCATGGTTGTGAGGTCCATCCTGACATTGTGTTCCTCCACTGTCTCACTGATTTGGGGTTTAGATGTCCCACCGCTCCATCATCCCTTCCTGTACCAGGCATACCTTATCCATTCACCATGGTTTTGGTTGTGCCCACATACATTCACCCAGGTACAGTGATGTTGACATGATCTCTCTATCATGCTGATGATGAAAGCCAATGCGCAGAGCTACTACATTTCAGGAAGTCCCAGACAAAACACTGTGGTACAAGGTGGAGGACATCAATTGCAAGCTTTGTGATTGGGAAGCATTGTTGTGACCTAAACACCCAGTTTGGGTTAACACACTGGGGAACAATCCTGTCTTGATAACGGACTTCTACATGGCACTAGGTGTGCTTCCCAATATCTTCCACCTTGATACATTCTGATTGTGATACAGGAGCTTTTCTTTCTCATTCAATCAAGGTCCAAACAATTGCAGATGCATGGTATTTGCTTGCTATACTTTCGGCATGGGTGCACACATGTTCCCATGGTGTTATGCCCAATGGCAATGGCAACCAACTGCATATACTGCATTTTGCCATCTTCTGGGGCCCAGTCAACTTGTGGTCATCTGACATCAGAGTTCTTGTCCACTCTGAAATAGAAGAAGTAGATGACCTTCCAGGTTTTGTGTATCCAGCACCTCTGGCTGGGGGTAACTCCTCACTCAGTATGACACTCCCTCCCTCTGTGTGTATCTTCAACAATCACCCTTGTTTTATGCAGGCAAAGAGAGAAGCCAAGAGAGCCACTGTTGAATTCTTCACAGAGCTTGATGAAGGCTGGGATAAAGTTCTTGTAGACATCTTTGCTCACATTTTGTATTTTGGCTGGCCAAATGGCAATCCACATCCAGATCCTCCTCCCTGCTTGGCAATGCAAAACACCAGGGTCACTCCTGGTCATTGTGCAGAGAGTGCAACATTTCAAGTGTAGGTCTATTTGAACACCTTGTGTATGAATTTCCTCACACTTTAAGCAGAGTGTATCAACAATTTTTGGCAGAATCTCAACTTGAAGGCAGCCTGGCAACCCCTCTCTCAGCTGCAAAACCACAGATGTTGTTCTGTTGTGGTTGCATGAGCATTATTCATTCACACACACACTGAGTCCCAAAACTGCAATTGCACACCAGCCAGACCAAGTTTGCAAAGAATCTTTGTGCCCTTGCTTCAAGCCCCCTTTGTCTCATGTGGGTGCTAGTGCTCTTGACAATCCACCAACAGTTCACCCATGTCAAAGCAAATTATAGTTTCTGGGAGTGGAGTACTCAGAGGAAGTCATGGGTCCCCATTCTGCTGATTGATGTGCAGGGATTGGGCGAGGGAAAAGTTTTTTTGACAGGGGGTGCTGGATGACTGGAGGAACTGTTATCTGCAAAAGAAGGCCCCCTTGCAGTCTGGCAGCAGCCAAGCTAGACAATAATGAATCTAAGCACACCCATGTTATGAGGAGAATGTGTATATAGTGACACTGAACAATGGATGTGACAATATTGCACCCTAGTTATCCTCTAAACAACTCACCACCCTGAGGCGCATGCTGGCCACTCTACCATCTGGAAGGTGTTCCATACTCTCTGCCTTATTCTCTGCCTCATCCCCTGCCTTTGACTGAATGACCTCTAGTCAAGACACCACGAATGTCAAGTAGTCTTCCTGAAACCAGGAATTGCCAAACCAAGCATCAAGGTCCATGTAGCAACCACAATTGCACAATGGTCTCCGGACCTGCACCTGGTCTGCCCACCATTGACATTTGAAATCCACCATACTCTTGAATATTCCAAAGTGCAAGAGTGAGTAAGGAATGAGTTCATCTCCCTCTTCTTCAGAGAGATTGTAGAGTCCATGGTACTTGCCATTGGTTGTTTTGAAGCATGTTATTTCATTATTTGTCAACGGATGCACTGGCATCCCACCATTGAGATGAAAGAGTCATATTGCAAGTTCCAGTGCACCTTCAGGATACAGAGTTGACTGAAAGTGATCAATGTCCTCTTTGTCTGATCCACAAAGTTTGGCTCACCGAGGCTTTCCTATCTTGTCTTGGGGCTTGAGAAAACGCATCCAGCGGTGATGGTAGAACCATGCTTGTGACTTGCAGTCGGTTACAAGATAGACATCAGGACAAGTTGTGGGGAGAACCGCCCATCCCATGATTATCAAGGTACAGCATGGATGTTGTGACCTAGCTCTTCAGGCTGCGAGTTTTGACAACTTTGTGGGATGGCTTGTGGATAGCATGGCAACATCCCTTCCCTTGCAATATCCTAGCATCCTATCACACTGCAAGCCAAGTACTCCCATTTGCTCTGTATCCAGCCTGGGGGTTATACTAACATATTAATGAGGGATATGAACTCAGAAGTCCTCCTAGATGTGGAGGTAATCGGCCAAATGAGATTGATGAGATTGGGAATTGCTGGTAACTAGAAGAAATTGTGCACTGCACCTTCCACCTCTGCCATTATCCTGCCTGTTTTCTCCCATATCCACTCAGATTGTGACAGGGAATATATCACAGTCATTGTGAGTCTCTCCGCTATTTTTTGTCAGGCATTACATACTCAAGTACCTTCCTGTAGCATGCAATATACCCTCTGAGTTATCTGAATACTATACCAGCCACTTGTCTGAGATGGGTGGAAGTCAGCCAAAGGGAAGTCACACACCTCCTACTACAGCAATGAAATGCCCAAGCAGCCCACTCTACCATGTGTTGAATCACACAGATGCTGTATTTGGTGTGTTCAGATGAACTGAACCACCACTTGTCTCCACTGACCCAGAGATTCCAACAGTACAGAGATGTACACCATGAATCAAGATACAACAGACAGGGAAGGCAGCAAAGCTCTGGGAAAGTTACTCCATATGGTGTTACAGGAGACTGTGCTGACTGCATTGTTACAGAATGTATGGTCCTTGGTGATGAGGACACACTGGAAGGCCATCCCAGTTTTCTCACTTTCTCAATACATACTGCCAAAGCACATGACTTGTATCAATGGTATGAGTCCTCTGAGGATGGGGATGAGGATGGGACTGAAGACAAAATTGAAGAGGATCTATCAAGAAGCAAATGCATGCATGGTGCCCATGTGTCACATCGAGTTCATTGGCCAAAGGAGATCATCCAAATGTGGCCATCAGTCCAACACAGGTGTGTGCCAAATCCCAGGGGAGCTCAAATGGAATATCTTCCTATTAGTGAGAACATCAAGGGAATTGAGAGACTGAGTGTCAATGATGTAGAGAGCAAAGTGGAAGAGAACCATCAAAGGAAAGGGCCAGGAAGTTGTGGTAGAACTGTATTTCCCCATGGATGTAACAATGCATGTCAGTCTCTTTGCACACAGTGGTTATGATTATTTCTGAAACTTAATCTTGCACATCAAAAGTTGAAAGTAGGACAAAAAAAGGGAAAGGAGAAACAGAAACACACCAAAAGGGATGCAGGGGAGTGCAGAGATGAGTTCAAGGAAATTCAGGTGCATTTTGCTTTGTTGCCCTGAAGGGTATCATCATCTCAACATGCTCAGTCAGTTTGGTGTTTGCACTCAATCCAAGGACTGAAAGTATCAGCCTCAAACATCACAAGCCAGGCTCCCAGGGAAGGTCAACAAGCTTGATGTTGCCATCAGGTTGCCTGTGCGCATGAAGCAAAGTGGCCAACACTCCAAGATGAGTGATCTATCTGTGATGTTGAAATCACTTGTTGGGTTGGCCAATTGGAAATACCGTGTATTATTGGCAAACTGCAATGCTTTCCCCGGCCCACTATTCCATGTTAAATGGGCATGAAAGTGTTTCAAGTCTGCATGTGCTGAGCTTGGCTCACTCAAGGACCATTATCAATCTCGCTTCAAGGAAGATCCCAGCTTCAAATCAGAGATTCAGGATATTGTGCAGAACAGTGACTTGAATTCTTTGCACACACTTTCTAATGACACAGTATTGTAGATTCTACAGAGAGAAGCTCAGTTAAGGGGCAAGGTCAAGTCCATTGCTGTTGGCCTCTTGCTTGAGCATTATAAGCTACCACTTTGTCGAGACCTGGAGGACGTTGCTGATGCAGTTGAATGTCTCACCATCAACTCAAGGTTTCTGTATGCCGATACATGGGTATGGATTCCATACATTGCTTAAGTCTATCCTGTGATTTACTTGTCCAATGCAGAGCTCCTTTCCCCAGAAGAGCTTCAAAAATGCAATGATTCAAGCAGTCTCCTCAACTGCCTTCTTCCACAATGTCAAGAGCAATGGAGTATGATTCAAAGACATTTTTGGGCAAGGCCAGCCCCCATTGCTTGCCCTTGTCATAACTTTGGTGAGTCCATTCCACAAAGAAAGCTCTATTTATGCTGAGCGATGGTATAGATCCATTGTGCTCTAGAACAGTGGGCAAGTGGAGAGAGGAAGGTGGGGATGTCCCACAAGTTTATGGCTCATTCTTGGAGCTCAGTCTACCACAACCATCTCAACAACATCAAAGAGTTTTGCTGGGCTTTCCCAAACCGATTCCACTGAATCATGCTTGATCTGTATCAGAATGCAATGTGCATGCAACTGTGTGTGGCTTGGTCTTTGGCTGACACTAATGGCTGACCTCAGGGCAGCCAGCAGGGCCACTGTGACCAAAAAGCCCCAGCATATGTGGTATGTCAGAAGCCTGATAGAGAGACTACAAGCTGAAGATCTTGTGTCTGATGACCCCAAAGGGCCATCAAGTATGGGTGTTGAAAAGGGCAGCAGTGCCACATCTAGCCTAATGCCGTTGGCAACATCTGAAGAAGAGAATCAGAGTGTTGATAAGGACAATGATTGGTTCTCACAATCATGCATGCCCCAGGGGGCAAACACTGTCAGGTCAATGCCTCTCCATATATTCGCACAATCACCTTCTACCCCTGCCTGGGATGAACAGCTTTGGCCGATCTCCACTTCTACTACTAGTCTTCCGGACCCTCCTGATTTGCTTCAGGAAACAGAGGAAGTTTTGCTGCATTCACTTCTGAAACATGCCTGGTCACAACACATGCAACACCTCCCTTTGCTCAATGTTGACAAGTCAAATGTTTCTCAAGGCTGTGGGAATGCTTGAGATAGGGACCATCAGTCCATGTCTTCTCTAATGTGCTCCTTTTCTATTTCTGGGAGTCCTCAGTCCAAACATGAACTTCAGGGTAGGAAGCCAGTGCATATGATGTGGGAACACAATGTCTGACATTGGAAATAGAAATCATCTGCTCAGAGAACCTGGACATGTCCAGTGCTGCATCAAGTAAGCCCTCAGATCTGCCCCCTGTGGTAGGTGAACTGGCTTGCAATGTGAGTTCCAAATGTCCAACAATTCAAAAGATTGATTTTGGAGGCACAACAGCACCAGATGGTACAATTGTTCATAGTAGGGCAGTGGCTCCCAGATCTCCTCTTAACATACCCCAGCAGCAGCCTCATTGCTTGCCACTCAAAACCTCAAAGAGAGCTGCTGTGCAGGGTATGCCTTCAGGATCATCCACAGGTACCTATACTGTAGATAGGTCTTAGTCATCAGGTCTACTCCACTTCCTTGTTGCCTGCTTAGACTCTTGGCACTCTTAGGTGAGCAGACATAGTCAGCCTGTGTTGCCCTAACACACCTCTTGGTTTTCACCTTGCATGTTGGTTGAAGGCCGAAGGTATCGGTCATGCCATGACCAAGAGGCTTCTGACCCCCATGGTCAGTTTGCACATGTGCCCCAAGTATCACATTACTGAACTTTTTCTTGAAGTTTGTCAATCATGCTGGAATACCTTTCAAAAACTCTTATGAGCTCAACAAAATCATCAACCATGAGTTACCTGTCACTCACCTAGACTGGGACAAGATAGAAATTCCTCTTGTCAGAAGTTCTCATGTTTTGATCTTCTATTTTTGTTCCCTGCTTGGAGCTATCTGCTCTTTATTTGGCAGTCCACAGCTCCTCCAACACTTGCACTTTGCTCTGGAACAGCATTTTGCCAATGAAGCACAAGCAAACTGTGTGTACTCTGAGATGTGGCCAGGAAATTGGTGGCACTGGGTTCAGGTAACTTTCCTTCCAGGGGTGTGCAACATCTCATAATAACAATGATTTAGGGGCCACTGCCAAATGGTGCTCCTCTCATTCCATTCATACTGGCAATGGACAAAACCCAACTCACACAATTCTCTGGGCATAGACAAGGCTATCCAGTGTACATTACCATTGGTACCTTGCCCAAGGCTATCAAAAAATTGTCATCTATGCAATCATGGATCCTTATTGGACTTCTTCCTATGGATTCTTTTGACAAACTGGGGTTGAGCAAAGAAGCTGCAAAAGTTGCATGACAGCATCTCTTCCACTTTTGTATGAGCCATCTCTTGGAGGAAATCAAGATTGCAGGCTCAGATGGTGTTGAAATGGTCTCTGCTGATGGTCTTGCCCAACTTTGCTTTCTGATTCTGGGCAGCTATATTGGTGACTATCCAGAGTACTGTCTTGTATCCTGCACAGCATATGGTGCTTGTCTGATTGGGAACATTGCTCAGCATGATATGGGAATGGAACTCACAGGGAACAAAGATTTGTACACAAACTGTTGTACCCTCAATTGCTTGCCCAGAAAGCAGGACATTACAGTCGCCATCCTCCACAGTTCCATTTCTCTCCAATCAGAGCCTGTTGACACCACGATGTGTTGCATTGATGTCACACCAGGGTCACTCTTAGAGTCTCAAAGCCCTCAATCCCGGCAAATCCACTTATCATCAAATCCTGCTACTCACAAGCAGACCAGAAAACTCAGATCTTACAGTGTTGTGACAAGGGCCTTATCTCTAACTGCTGTTCTGGATCCTTTTTTTGCAGGCCTCCCCCATGGCCAAATACATTCATTGCTCTATCTGGATATTCTCCATCAATTATTGCAGGGTGTTCTCATGCATGTCATCCATTGGCTCAAGCAAGTCCTGGGAATGCAGGAGCTTGACCTTTCAAATCATACCTCATACCTACAGTGCTGAGGTATTCAGGGATGGATTTCCAGACTATTTCTGCATGAGCAGGAAAGATTTCAAGAGCATTGTCCAAGTTCTTGTTGGCACAATATGTGGCTCTCCAACTCTTGAGAAGAAAGGAGAAGATGGTGCTCAGATCATGAAGGCTACCAGAGCCATCATAGAGTTTTACTACCTTGTGTCTTTGCCTGCACATTTGGACCATACACCACCTCTAATCTGATAGGCCCTTTTGGATTTTCACAAAAACAAATGTGGCTTCACAAACCTCAGAGTCAGGAGTGACAAAGGGGTAGGAGAAGGAGACAAAGGTCAATTTATCTTGTTTTCCACCACCACAGGTCTCTCATTTTGACCTGCAGCAAACCTCTTTTGTATTCCAAAGCTTCATCTTCTCATTCACTATGTGTGGTCAATCATTGAGGATGGAGCTCTGGATGGTTGGTCCACTGAAATGACTGAGAGATTACACATTGACCTAACAAAGAATCCCTTTCAAGCTAGCAGCAGATGAAAAGAAACCTCCACAATGGAAATGGCCCACTGGGTTGTGCAGCAAGAGGCAATGCAAGAATTTTCCTCCCTAGTATCCATGCCTTGGAAAGGTAATTCATTCCCTTGCATTTGATAGCCATTCCATCTCATGCCAGTAGAACCACAGTGTGACCCAAAGGAGTGGCAGGGTGCATTGAATGCTGCACCCTGGAGCATTTCTACTTGATATCATCTTTCAACCCAACTGACCTTTTCTAGCATGCTTATCTCTGAACTGGTCAATCCTGTGTGCTGGTCTTGCTCCAAATTTATGTCCTCTATACAAGCATACACCAAGAGACTACTACCAGGAAGACTTAGCAGAGGAGAGGAAGAACCCCTGCCTTTCCTTAACTTGGTTTCAGTCTGGTGCAGAATGGTCATAGAAAACAAAAGCAAAAATGGAAGCTTGACTTGTACTATTAATGCTTGTCCAAGTTGCAAGAAGGGTGAACATTGGCTAGTATGCAACCATCCAGCTTGTTTCAACACTGTGCTCATTGAGCAGTCAGAAAGACAAGATAGTGGGATTCAAGGTGTGTGACAATGTGAACTTGGATGCTGGGGTATCTGACACAACTGATATTTTCAAACAACAGCCTTTGGTATAGCATGCATGCAGTTGATCTTCAAGCTGCCAACAGAAACAAGCCATGTCATGTTCCGCATGGACAATCTGCAGCCACTTGCATATGTGGAAGGGTTCTCAGATCCCTGCTCACAAGCTGCTCACAAATCTGGATTGCCAGTAGTTCAGTGTGTGTTCACAGAAAATGGAAAGCCCAAGTCAGATATCATATCATTACAGTCTATCAGACAACACTGCATGCTACAAGCTATTGGGAGAACTGATACTTCATGGTCAGCTGATGATGTGCTCAACCTCTGCAATGAGTTCTTCCTCAACAAGTTTCTGGATAGAGAACTTTATCAGCTGATAGGTTAGCTGCAATAACCATTCCTTTGAATGTTGATGCCTTTGTCTAGGAGTCATTGTATTGAGATGGTGGCAATAATGATATTGTGTGCTGTTCTTCTATTCGAACTCTTGGGGATGCAAGTCGGATGCAGAGGGGTTTCCCCTGGTGGATGCTGACATAGTAAGATCCTAACATCCTCAGATACTGTGAATGTAGGTTGAGAAATGTTACATGGTAAGATCCTGAGATACCAAGAACAGACAGTGAAACCTCTTGACATAGTAAGATCCTAAGACACCAAGAACAGATGGTGGAAGATCCTGACATAGTAAGCTCCTATGATACCAACAGCCAAAGGTGGAAACTCCTTACATTGTGAGATCCTAAGATACCAACAACCTGAGGTGGAAGATCCTTACATCATAAAATACTAACAACCAGAGGTGGAAAATCCTTACAAAGTAAGATCCTAAGATACTGACAACCCAAGGTGGAAGAACTTTACATACTAAGATCCTAAGATACCAAGATCATAACATACCAAGATCTTTACATTGTAAGATCATAAGATCATAACATAACATACCAAGATCATAAGATCCTCAGATACTCACAACCTGAGATGGAAGTGTCAGGGGATGCTGTCAGGGGACTCCAAGTTTCAACTGCACATTCGGAACATTCAAGCTCGATTTACTCTCAGGATGTCTTGGTGACCAAATTATCTATCTCTCTTTGTTGTGTCTGGTGACAGGGGTTTGAATGATCTCGCCCTCTTGCTGATCCAACCCAAAAGGTGTCTGAAATATCAGTGGTCCAAATAAGTCAGTCTGATGGGTGGTGAGCAAGAACTTGCTAGGGAAAGAGGGGAGAGAAAGGGGAAGGTGGGTAGAAATGCTGGAGTCAGCCTGTAGCTGAGCTATCAAAAATCAGTATGCAATAATTGGAGCTCAGTGATCATCCAGTCAAGTCACAATAAGTCAAGTTGAATCTGCTATGCCTATCCAGTAAGGGGATAATCAGATCTGTATAATGCTAACAGAAAAGGGACAGAATAAGCTAGATACAGGAGTTTCTGGGAACTACTTATACTAGCTACTCTAGGCTGTGCTCAATACCAATCCAGTCTCCAGATACCTCTCAAAGGCAGATGTTGGCATGCCAAATATCTGTGTGGATTGATCCTGTTGCAGGGGAAACCAGTAGTCATCATGCTGAATATCTGGAGGGCCAAGGTCCATTACCGGGGTGTGTTGTCTGCATTGTGAGGGTCCATAGTGCCATGCAACAATGTCTAAGGGCCCGAAAATAACTGTGGGAATACCGGCCTGACACACCCCACCAGAGGTGGCCTTGTTCATTGCCCACACATACTGGTGCATTGCATGTGCACTTAAGGTTTCACCTGTTCAGTCATACAGTCATTGCTAGTGCCTAGACTGTGTCACCCTCAGAGAAGATCAGATCTCCAAACAAACCTGTGAGACACCAAGCCAACACCCTCCAATCACCAAGAGGATGCTGTTGACTTTGACATGCTGAGCAGCAACCAAAACTTGCTTACACCTCCCAACAACAAGCTGCCACAAGGTGCACAACACCTACAATGGCAACTGCTGTGCCTATCCAGGCACCAGAACCATTTTGGCATGGTCCCAAGATGGATGTCCCTGACTGCTTTGATGGCATGCAGTCACAAACTGCAACCTTCCTGCACCAAGTGGTGCTCTAAATCCAAGGTCACCCACACAAATCCTGAGGCAACCAGAATCACATGCACTTTGCACTCTCCTACATGAAAAGCAGCACTGCTGGTGCCTGGGCTGATCACATCATGGATGAAGAAGCAACAATGCTCCAACCTGTCTTTGCAACCTGGAGTGACTTTACAAATGCCCTGCATGGCACCTTCTCAGCAGGCAACACTGGAGCAACTGCCCACCTCAAGCTGGAGATGCTCACCCAGGGAAGTTGCATGGCTGATGACTTAATTGTGGAATTCTGCAATATTGTGGCTTGCATGGGCTACAACAATGTCACCAAGATCAAGCACTTCCAGTGCACACTCAATCAGGACTGGTCAACAAGAGTTATGCCCTCCCCAACATGCCTGAGATGCTGAGCAATGGGTGCATGTATGCATTGCACTTTGACCAGCAGAAGTGCCTGCTTAACTCCACATGACAAGTGAAAGCACCACCTGCATGGCAAGCAAAGTGCCCAGTGGTGTCACCCACCCAGGATGCCCAGAAGGCAAGCAGCACTGATCCCAATGCCATGGATGTGGACCATAAATGCCAAGTGTGCCACCCAATCACCTGCTTTGCATGTGGCACTGAGGGTCACATGGCACAAAACTGCAACAATTGCACCCAGTGCACCTGCCAGGTAGACATGGGCAATGAGTTGGTGCAGCTCAAGGAACAGATTGCCATGCTGCACACTGCCTTAGCAGCCAAGAGTGCGCCACCAATGCCAAAGGCTACTTCCAAGGTGCTACCAGTTTTTTGAAGGTGCTAGCAAAGCAAGACACACTTTGTCTGGTGCAAAAAGGCAATTCTGTACCTGGTGTTTCCATAGCTAAGTCAATGGAACATGTTGGTACTCAATTGCCCATGTTGAAGCAAGCAATAGACCCTGCAATAGGGATGTCACTGGTCATTATCCAAGGTGATAAGCAATGCAAACTGGAGATGTGCATTGGCATCTGATGGATTGAGAGTGGCAAAGAGTTTGAATGCCTGGTGCTGGTTAACTCTGGGGGGACAGGGCTCCTGATTGACCCAAGCTACATGTGCATGCTAAAGCTGAAGACAACAAAACTTGCCTATGTGATTCTGGCATTCAACATCAATGGGTTGCTCAACCAAGTGGAGTGCATAATGCACACAGTCAACTTGGTGGTGTGCTGTGGTGCCCACACAGAGCATGCAACATTTCATGTCTGCAGCATTGGCTATTGCGAGGTGATTTTGGGCTTCCTCTGGTTGGCAAAGCACAACCTGGAGATCAACTGGCAGGCAAAGACACAGGCAATGGCACAACCAAGACAAGTGAGGGAGTGGTGATGCAATGCTCTCCCCATGGAAGGATGCCTCTTGGAAACAGAGGCACTCCAGGGTGATTCTGATGATATTGCCGCAGAAGAAGTATGGGATGTTCAGTGTCCCCTGGTAGGTATCCCCATTGACAACATGTTGGTGCAGGTGGCAGGAAGTGTTTCATTGCAGCTTGTGGCAAAACATGCAGAGACACAACAGGAGAAGTGCTCCTTCAAGGAGATTGTGCTGGCAGCTTATAATGAGTTCACCAATGTGTTTTCAAAGGTGTCATTTGAGTGACTGCCAGAGTCATGGCAATGGGATCATGTGATCGAGGTGATGCCAGGGAGTGAGCCAACAAACACCAAGCTGTACCCTTTGTCACTCAATGAGCAGCGTGAGCTCAACACATTTCTGAAGGAGAACCTGGCAAGCAGGCATATTTGGCCATCGAAGTCACCAATGGCAGCACCTGTATTCTTTGTTAAGAAGAAGGATGGGGTGCTGCAGCTTGTGCAGGACTATCACAAGCTAAACACCATGACTGTCAAGAATTGCTACCTGATACTGCTCATATGCAACAAGAATGACAGGCCCTGCAATGGGTCTGGCCCCTCCAGATATTCAGCATGCCAACCTCTGCCTTAGTAAGGTATCTAGACACCAGGATAGTATTGGGCACAGCCTAGAGTAGCTAGTATAAGTAGTTTCCAGAAACTCCTGTACTTAGCTTATTCTGCCCCTTTTTCATTAGTGTTATACAGATCTGATTATCATATATCAGCAGACTTGACTGGACATGTTGTGCTTGACTTGACTGACCTGTGATTTATATGTACCAACTTTTGATAGCTCAGCATCTGGCTGACTCCTGCATTTCTACCAACTTTCCCCCTCTTTCCCCTGCAAGTTCTCACACACCTCCCATCAGACCAATATATTCAGACACCTTTTGGGTTGGATCAACATGCACACTTTGCACCAACACAGACATAAGTGTGCTCAGAAGGCATTGCCCAGCTATTCCAAGACAATGTCTGGTGACACCATGGGCTTCCCAAGGAAGTCATTAGCAATTGTGGGTCACAGTTCATATTGCACTTCATGCATGACTTGAATGACCTGCTCGGTATCAAGATCACCACATTGATGGCATATCACCCACAGAGCAATGACCAGATGGAGCACATCAACCAGGAAATTGAGCAGTTCCTGCACCTCTTCACCAACAATCACTAGGATGACTGGGCCAATTGGTTAGTGCAGGCCGAGGTCACCTATAACAACAGGATACAGGCATCCATGTGCATGTTGCCCTTCATGGCAGACACTGGTCACAACCACACATGGGTGCTGAGCTCTCTTGCCAATTGGCCATTGTGGGCATTGAGGACTTTGTCAAAACCATGAATGACTTGGAGACTGAGTGCAAGGTGGTGTTGATGCAAGCAGTGGATGACATGGTACACTTCTACAATCACTATTGCAAGAAGGCACCTCAGTACAAAGAAGGCAACTTGTCTGGCTAGATGCCCATGATACCAAGATAAAGTGTCTGGTGAAGAAACTGGATGACAAGTGGTTTGGCCCATTCAAGGTACTGGTGATTGTCAATGCCAATGCATATTGCCTTGAACTCCCCAATTCCTGGCAAATACACCCAGTGTTCCATGTCATCAAGCTGCACCCATATTGATCAAGTGATATCCCTGGGCATGAGAGGATAGTGCCACCAGTGCCTGAACTGGCAAATGATGGTGAGGAAGAGTATGAGGTGGAAGGTGTCCTGAATAGCTGCCTCATGGCATCTGGGATGCTGGAGTACCTGGTTGCCTGGAAGAGCTACTCACTGGCACACAACTCCTGGGAACCGGTGTGCAACCTTGGCAGTGCACAGCAACTGGTGCATGACTTCCATGGGTGCATTTCAGAAGTGCCATGCAAGGTCAGTGCTCACATGTTCCAACACCTACACTTTTCCCCCCTGGTCAACAACACAACACCACCACATCACATCTTATTTGACTGGATGCAAGGTGAATGCTCATTGGGATGCTGAGCCTTGGAGGGGGGGTGATGTTAGGGGATGCCCAATCTCAGGGCGCTCTCAAGTGATCACACGTGACCAACAGGATAACAAGACATCACCTCACACCTATGCAAGATGCCATTGGATGCCCTTGGATGACACAGGCAATAGAACATTGATTACTCAGCAACATGTGACCCCAACTGACACTAATGATCACCATTGGCTTCATCACCAATGCATGATGGTGGGCATCTCTAGAGTAGACCCTTAACTCTACAGGAGTGGCTGACTTCTATTTGCTTCCATTTTCCAGATAGTATATATACCCTAGGTAAACCCTTGTAAATCCTCAGATCTGGTCTCTGAGGACCCCCCCCCCTAGTCCTAGGCATTGAATCCAAAGCTTTTTATTGCCTGCTATTGCTGTGTCAGGGCACACCATCTAGCAAGCTCGAGATCTTGTATCAAGGGCAAAGCTCCAATCTCAGTGTAGCCCTGATGCCTAAACAACCCAATATTGAGTGTACTGGAGCTCAGTTTGGGTTATTGTGACACTGGGTGTAGTGAAGGGGAATAGTGAGGGAATGGTCAATATCATCAGACCATGTCGATATCCAGGAGCACTAAGCATCTTGCATGCTATTGAGTGTCTCATGTGTTCTCAAACAATATCATAGAGTCCTCGGCCATGACAGGAAAGGGGAGTAGGATTGAGACAGAATTGAGGGCATTGGTAATCCATCAATATGAACACTGGCCATAGACTGGATCTGCGAGCTGTCAACTTGCTGTTGAGAAGGGGTTTTGTGAAGTGAAAAGGGGTGTGAGACTCTTGAATTAAGATATCATGAGGTGTCAAGAGACAGCTGCCAATATCATCATGACTCTCAGGGCATTGGTTTGGGGAGTTGTGGATATTGGTGGGGGTTGACACCAACTGATGGGGAATGCTGACAAGGCTTTGTCCTATCATGCATATTGGCTGTCCATATAGTGGAGTTCTGAGCATCAAGAAAGGCGGCACATAGTGAGCAAGAATATGATACTGAGGGGCTTGTCCATATTGAGGGGAATTGGCTGTTTGGCTGGGCCAAAGGTCCAATATCATCCCAAGATAGGGCTATCAACCAGAGCTCAAGTTGTCTGAGAGGAGGACTTGGCATCTCGGTTGAGCAATCAGCTGCTCAGAGAAGTACAACAAGTAAATTGAGATAATCATGAGTGGAGGATGCTCTCTTGATGTCGATATCGAAGAGAGGGTCACACTATTGAAGCACACTCGGCTTCTTGAGGGAGATTGGTCATAGAACCAGAATATCAACTAGACAGTGGAATTCCTGAGAGATCAAATCTAAGGAGTACATCACAATAATGGGTGACTCTATGTATGAAAGGGTCGGAAGCAGTTCAAGATTGTGGCTGATAATCTGTACAGGAGAGGTTACCTCAGGGCAAGCCTGTGTGGACTTGATGCCAAGATGGCAATACCATCTTGATATTACCAATGAGCCAATATTGTGAGAACTTGCTTCTCAATGCCTTCTCAGTCTTCAATATTGCCAAACCCTGATATTGTGACTTCTCCAAGTTCCCAAGCAATCCCAATAAGTGGTCCCTGACATGAGATTGCATGCAATACCATGGGAAGGTGGTCAAGATAGGAGTGCACCCTGGTATGGTTGCCAATCAATATTTGCAATACTCCTCAATATCATAATGAGCCTTGAGCAACCATATGATATGCCTGATCTTGTCTGCTTGCACTGATATGGCCTTGCAATGCTTGCTGCTATCCTCAAGATGCTTGTCCTTAGCATCAAGATGCTTGTTGATAGCATCAATATTGCTTTGACCCAGACCAAAATGAGGTGACTCCTGACATGCTGTCAGTCACTGAGCAACTCTCGGGATATCTTGGTGACCAAGTTACCTATTTCTCTTTGTTGTGTCTGGCAACAGGGGTTTGAATGATCTCACTGTCTCACCCACACATACTGGTGCATTGCATGTGCACTCAAGGTCTCACCTGTTCAGTCATACAGTCATTGCTAGCACCTAGACTGTGTCACCCTCATAAGAAGATCCTTACATAGTAAGATCCTAAGATACTGACAACCTGAGGTGGAAGATTTTTACATCATAAGATCCTAAGATACTGACAACCTGAGGTGGAAGATCCTTACATAGTAAGATCCTAAGATACTGATAACCCAAGGTGGAATGTCTTTACATCATAAGATCCTAAGATACTGACAACCCAAGGTGGAAGATCCTTACATAGTAAGATCCTAAGATACTGATAACCCAAGGTGGAAGGTCTTTACATCATAAGATCCTAAGGTACTGACAACCTGAGGTGGAAGATCTTTACATAGTAAGATCCTAAGATACCAAGAGGTGGAAGATCCTTACATAGTAAGATCCTAAGATACCAACAGTCCAAGGTGGAAGATCCTTGATACCCACAACTGAGGGTAGGCATCTTGTTGAGATAGCAAGATCCAAAGGTATGGGAAATCATAACACACCAGAGTACTTACACTGCATACCATCTTGTGCATGCTGAAGTGAACCTACCCTGACTCTGCTCTGCAGTCAACCATATGATGTCCTGAGGAGGGCTGCCTCTGCCTGCCAGAGGTACACACGCAGGGAACATACCTTGACTTTGGTCCTGGGACAGGGATCAAATGACATCTGAAAAGCTTTCTCCATGGGAGACATCCTGATGATTGTGACATTTGAGCATACTGAGATATGATGATCCTGACATACCAATATGCCCAGATGCCCAAGATCATAAGATACCAATGAGCAGAAGATCCTAGGATGCCAACATACCAAGGTAGGTATGCTCCTAAGATACTGAGAGGCAGAAGAGCCCATACTGATATTCTGTAGATCCTAAGATGTCAAGATACCACAATTGTTGAGATGCCAAACATGCCAATAAAGCAAGAGACAGAAAGGTAGGGACCAAACAAATGACAAATATTTTTCTGATTTGTCCAAGCAATTTTGAGTGATGTGATGCTTTGAGGTGGCAAGGCCAGCATCACTCTTCCCTCCCAATCCCCATTTGCCTGCAGCGTGAGAGTGTCAGGAAAAGGTGCGAACATTGGGCAAGACTGTGCTTGAGCCAAAGAAGGTGCCAAGCTTGAGGGAGGAGGTATATCCAGAGCTTGAGCAATCATGGCAAGAATCAGGGGCATTATGTGGGATTGACTCACATGCACCTCTGTAGGAGGCTCAGCAGCTCTCTTGATTGTAATCCGGCCTGGTATGAAGGCTCTACTCCCCAGACTCTCGCTGCTTGTGAGCAGGTTGCACTTGTGCATCTAGTTGATGTGTGCAGAAGCCTTCATTTGTGAATATCCAGCCTTACAGGTTTGGAAGTCTTGCACACTGAGTAAGCCTGAGGACAGCAGTGAGTGAAATGCTGAGCTCACCCTCTGTACACCTGCTGACAAGCCAGAACTTATCATGCTGAGAAATTTCAACAGTTGACTGAGAAGATGCTGACATTTGGCTCAGAGGACAAGGTTGATAGCAAGAACAGCTGCAGGGCGACTAGTGGACAGGGTGTCCAATGTTGGCACTAATGTTATTGGTGTCAAAGATAAGGTGAGCTTCATACACAGCTCCAGGTCCCGGTGGGTACTGAGTTTGTCCTCCTGGAGAGAGGCAGATGTATGTGCTTGAGTTGTTTCATGAAGGTCTGCAAGTGGCTTACACACCCTGCACAGGGCCCTATTGAGCGAAGATATTCACAGGTAAAGATGATGACAGGCTCCCAGGATGAGGGCAAATTGGTGAGGAACAAGGTAGTTTTGGAAGGGGAAGTCCTCTTGCTGTGGGGGAGCATGTCTGTGACTGGGAGAACAGGTACAACATGGACAGTGTCAGGGCACCAGCTCATTGCTTGGTCAAGAGACATGACTAAGCCTTTATGACATGGAAGTAGCTGGTATACCTTGGCATGTGCTGGAACCTGCTGGAAG
>NW_024467209.1:517141-525195 GCF_000292625.1 Dacryopinax primogenitus | reverse complement strand
AAAAGCTATTGCAGATTTCATAGGCTTACCCTCTGCTCCCAGAAAGATTTCAGCCATCACCTTTGATAGGCTTCACTTCCAACCACTCATCAACTATACTATACCACCTAAAAGGGTTCTCTTTGATTGGACATCTGGAAAGAAGAAGGGAAAAGCAGAAGAAGGAGTATCAACATGCTGGGACAGCATGTCTAGAAGGGGGGGTGATGTCAGGGCACCAGCTCATTGCTTGGTCAAGAGACATGACTAAGCCTTTATGACATGGAAGTAGCTGGTATACCTTGGCATGTGCTGGAACCTGCTGGAAGGATTGGATGGTCAGGTGACCTGCTGTGCATGGCTGTGCATGACCTCATATGACCTCATCCTTGGTCATATGACCTGATCACCTGACTAGGCTGAGTAAGCAAGATGTTCTAGCAGGTTCCACCACAGAGGTATAAATATAAGGCCTACTCTGCCCGGGACTGTCTCTTCAGACTTGGTCTCTTAGGATCATCCACAGATACCTATACTGTAGATAGGTCTTAGTCATCAGGTCTACTCCACTTCCTTGTTGCCTGCTTAGACTCTTGGCACTCTTAGGTGAGCAGACTTAGTCAGCCTGTGTTGCCCTAACAGACAGGAACAGATGGAATTTGCCATCTGGTTGGTCTCCTGGTTTTTGCCATATGGGGGATATTAGAACTGGTACATGACTGGTGCCATGCATAGCCTCAAGCTGTTTCCACTCTTCATAGTCAACCCTATTGAGATGCTGACTGTCCCTCAATCAGCCAGCCCTGTCACCTTGGATGAAGTGGTGCCCTGTTGTTTGAGAATTTTGCCAGCTTACTCCGACACTATTTCTGCTAACACCAAACAGTGCTGAGGCTGAAGGTGGCATCTACAGATCTTTTGCAGTTGACAGCTCCGTGCCTAGGGTATACTTTCTCCATATGATCACGGCTGCTGCTTGGTCTGTCTCTGCTAGGCTCATGCCTGCCAGTTGTTTGAGTGGGTCATGGATACCATTCTTCTCCTGCAGAATGCTTAGCCACTGACCTTGACAAAAAGGTATGTGCACATACCATGTCTACCAAGCTGACCTGCAGACTCTGCACTATACTGTTGCCATTGTGTAGACAGAAACTGTGTCACAAGCCAATTTCTTAGCTTGTACATTTGATGTAGGACAACAAGGGCATTTGACAAGCATGACAAATGATGGAGGGAGTGAGGAAATAAGCACACTGATACACAAGGACAACAGAGATTGATGCAGTTTGAGAATTGGTCACAAGCATTTGAGAGTGGGGGGTGGGCCTGGCTTGGGCAGAGGAAGGCCTCCACAGAAATCAGATCTTTGGATGGATGTAGAGGTGTTCCATGTCTGGAGTCAACTTGATGAAGTCAGGCATGTCAATTGGGTAGATAGGATCAATTGGCTTGGACTTGGGTTGGAGAAGCTGGGTAACCTGGTGGAAAAAAGTACCTGATTGTTCACAAACCTTCAGCTACTGTTGGTTGAGAACATGTTGGGAGTAGTGGATCCCATGCCCATCATGGCAGACAAATTCTAAATCAGACAGGACCTCTTCTCCCAGCGCACCAAGGCTGCACTCACTTTTGCACAGAATGATGGTGAGCAATAGTGGCTGGTAGATGCCACATGTGTTGCAATCAGCAAATGGGATGTGTGTCCAACTGAGCATGCAATGGGGGCAATGCTCCACGAGGTTATTGGTGGGGTGATTCAAAGATGAGAACCTGCCATGTATCCAGATGCCAACAGAGAGAATATTTCCCATGTGCATGTTCAAAGACTGAGGCATTGCAAGGGGAAGGACTTGAGACATGTATGCGAGATCGGAGCTGCAGAGCATGAAGAACTGCAAGTGAGGAGGGATGGACCATTCACATTCATTGAGGCTTTCTGAAGAGCTCGCTGATGACATCTGTAAAGTTGCATTTCGACTGGACATAGATGTCATTTTGCTGGTCTGGTTTCAGCACCTCAGAGATGATGGGATGTTCCAGCAAGGCCTTCTCCACGCCCTGGCTTCTCTTTCCAAACCCTTCCATGAGTTTCATCCACACTGCCTGGTAGGCAAATGATTGCTTTCGTGTTTCACCCACCGCAACACTCCTGTATGTTCCGCAATGCAATATACTCTTGATTTGCGACCTATATTCAGTACTTGAGATT
Source organism: Dacryopinax primogenitus (assembly GCF_000292625.1). Lineage (NCBI taxonomy): Eukaryota > Fungi > Basidiomycota > Dacrymycetes > Dacrymycetales > Dacrymycetaceae > Dacryopinax > Dacryopinax primogenitus. Next base: position 523,007 of record NW_024467209.1, on the reverse strand, counting down.
GTTCATGAGAATGTAATTGAGCTCCTCGTTCTTTGGAGAGTTGTGGCCTGCAGTGAAGTATGGCCTGTCACTGGCATTGATGGAGCAATGCACATATAGCGGGAAGGCTGCAAGTAACAGGAGGCGAGGATTTGTGGTTGTGATCACTGCTGATAGGTGTGTGCATCAATGGTGGATAGATGAGCATATCGAGCATGTCCGGTTTGGGAGCTGAAGGGGTCAACTTGAAGAGCCATCATATCTGCGTAATCTTGAACAGGCAGGCATTGTGTGGGGTACGGTGATGTTTGGAGCTTCGCCTGAAGGTGGTCAACATGATACTGGCCACAGAGTCTATGTGGGATGGGTATATGTTGGGTAAATTTATTCCTCGTGTACAAGTCGCGTCATGTTGGTAGTTTAGAGCCTACAATTTGATTTTAATTTGATTACATCGACAACTTCGTGATCAACCGTGCAATCACGTAACACATGGTTGACTGCCATCCAGTGCATAGCCGAAGGATTTGCTGTGTACTGACTCCCTCCATAGGCACCAAGTTTGTCAGTCGCTGGTCCGATCTCATGTGCAAATTGGCGTTACAATCTGTCCGTACTGTATGGACGGAGGAAGATGGTTCGAAGTGGCCCCTGGAAGGGCCTGCCCCAGCTCTAGGTGTCTCAGGACACCTATACTCATTTCATACTGGCCAGATAGATTCAAATTTGCCAGTCCCAAACCATCGCCTGATATAGACCACCTCACTGGAACAAGCATCCATGTTATAGAGAACCTCCTTCCGTAACATGTAGAAGTCTCCTGACCGGCGCGCTGGGTACGTTCATCGTCTGGTATTCTTCCAAGGGTCCGGGTTTCGTACAACCCACTTGGGTGTTCGAGAACTCCGAGATGTGGTGGAGGTGAGCTTTCTCAGCTTCGACGACATCAGCAGATGCAGCACCAGCAGACTCCGCAGAAGCTTACATTCCCAGTATCCCAAAAGCACCCTAAATCTTCCCCAATTGTAGATATCGACCTCACTCGAAGCTGGGATCAGCAATTCGAAGGGTGTCCAAATGAGAGAGAGAGAGAGGGGGGAACAAGCCAAATGAGGTGAATGAGAGGTATTTGAAGGTCAAAGGGGTCGAATCGAGGCTCAGATCCATCTTAGAAGGAAAGAACCAGACTAAAGAGTGACTGTAGAGTATACCAGTAGTATTAGGTGTAAGCTAGAGAGACACCCCGCTAAAAGCAACTGAAGATCAAAACCTTCCGGGACCCCGGATCCTTCAGCATTAACGTTGCCCTCGTCAAGATGAGACATCTTCTCCTGCGAGAAGCCAGCAAGACGACCATGACGCCAATCAGCGTTGAGCAAGCTCTCGTCGATTTCCAAAGCGTCAGGATGGGCGACAGAGGGTGTCGTGCCGAGGAACAGCGAGGAGACGATGTTCAGGATCGCCTTCCTGTTCTCGAAACCCTGGACGTTCTTAAGGAAATCTGCAATAGCCTTTTTAGCATTGCCTAGCGAAAGTTGATAGGGCAGATATTCGAATGAAGCATCGCCGGCACAAGGCTATGCGATTCGAGAAGTTATTATGAATCACCAAAGAGCCCGGCGAATCAGCGATGTGCATCCACGCGTATCCCACTGAGGGCATAGACAGGGCGATTCACGGATATAAACAAGAGCGGTTGTTGAGTACTCACTTTGATACAGTTGTGCCATCGATGACCTTTGCGTGGATGGATGGGCTTTGCGGTTGATGAACTCGCATTTGCCTTTCAAGGAGTTCATGGATTTCCGGGCTTCCTCTCTTTTGCACGACCCGCACCGACCGTCAACCAAACCATGAAAGTGTGGCCTATCGATGTAACGTAACCTACGCACAAGAGCTAGGGTTTTGCCGGCGCTCAGCACGGCCCCTTTCCACAGTTGCTGAGTGCACGTTGGGTCGTGCCGATGTGATCGGCGACAGTGTGTGATCGTAAATCGCGGGAACGGCATCCTGGCCGCCCGTCGACGGAGATGTGACAAGGACTGTAACACGAGGCACGTCCGTAGAACAATGAGAAGATGGGGTGGGCGAGCAGGGGAGATCCTCCTACGGCTTGTGATGCGGTGATGCTGTCGCGCTTCTGCAAGGACCAACTGTATGCTCCTGGTCCTGGCCATGGGTTCGTCTGCAAGCCCTCTGGCCACCCCCTGTCTAATCCATTCATGCGCGTCACTAGTTAGATGACGAGGCATTTGGCTACCTTAAGAGCTTTCGAGCCATTTTCAGCTCCCACTTCCCCACCTTGCACCCTCTTTCCCTCTACAATGCACGCTTCCACCACTTCCGTCCTGATAGCAGCTCTCGCAAGTTCGCAAACTTCTGACCGGAATTGGGCAGGCCTCTTTCGCTTCGTGACCGCGTCAACCGTTAAGCATTCGGAACTAAACAATCGCGGGACGGAAAACAGGAAGATACCCGTTTGGTCCTCCACTATCATTAGTCTCCCCTCCGAGTGTCTCATTGTAATTCAGTCCAGACCGGCGGCACGCGCACTTTTCCCGAAAACGCCGACCTAGATCGCCAAAAAATCGTACGATTTTCAATATGTGCTTGAGCGCTCCCTGTGCTTGGCGGCTGCAGCACAATGCCAGGACACGCCGGTGGGAGTGGTACTCTGAAGGTGAAGTTAGCGAGTGAAATAGACGGACGTGAACAGCAACATACGTTAGTGGCTCCTCAGTGCATGCCAGTGCGTGGTCTGATGTTCCGGGTCGACTGGACGTGAGCGCTTATACTTGTTGTACTCTCTCCCGTCTGCCGTCTGTGGTCTGTGGTCTGTGGTCTGTGTCGACAAGAATGGCCCATACATCGTGGCAGGTACGAGCGAAGCTATGTTTGTCGCGCCGGAAGCCCAAGTGGCTCACGATCTCGTGAACGAGTGTCCCCAAACGCAGACGAAGCTCTCTCCCTTCTCTCCCTCTCTGGACCTCCCACCAAGCCCCTCATCGTGCGCGCTACCGAGGAGCTATATAACGCCTCAGATCATACCTTTGCTCGACGCGCTTCACGCAGAACTCTGTCTTACTCGAGCTTCTGGCAGCGCTCCTGAAGGTTCCTGGCCGTCCCCTCCCACTAGGTACATATTGAACAGGCTCACGTCTCTGTGTCGATACTCGGCCCGCGTCAATAGCATGAGCGCTGAAGAGCATTCCACCTTGTCTAGCTAGACCCCTATCAGTTAACTTTTCAATTAGTTTACTAATTGGAGCTAAGAGTTGAGGTCTAGTATTAGATCTTTGGAGATACGCCCAGACCCATCTCCACCCCCACTGCAGTTAGAGCAAGAGTTCGGAATGTGCTGTCGTATACAATTATCGTGTCCACAGGTTGTCGTCGGTGAAAAACGGACTTAATGGCACGACGGATCTTGAGGACAGTGCTAGACCTCTGACTCTTCACTGGGCCTTGCTCGCCACTGATAGATCGACCCATGAGATATCGGAAGCTGCATACGCAACCTTTAGTGTCGCCCATGTTCGCTGTCTTGTCTTCGCCTTGGCAGTAAACCAGGCACGGTAGACAGCGTAGCCCGACGGGCGAGGCTTGTCAAAGTATCCCTGAGTAGAGATCAGTGAGACACTACATGAAATGAATGATATCACTTACCAGGACCTTCTCACGAGCCTTCGAACGTCGCCAAACTTGATGACGGCCTCTCCGCCACCAGAGTTGGATGTTCTCCGATACCATCGCCAGCATTGATAATTGGTACAGGCGAATACTTGGCAGCTTGCTGAGCAATCATTGGAATCATCCGAAATCGTTTGCGGTTATAGAAGGACGCCATCACTTTGCATCCTCTCATGTCTGTTCTCTTTTCCTTCACGTTTCCCAGATGGCTGCATGCGCGTCGACTTGGCATGACGGTGGGACAAAGAAGTGATCAAGTTGTTGCCGTATCTTTGTGCCGAGTGAGTGGCAGTGCAAGATTACGAGATGGGATGACGGGTGATCGATCGGGCACCTCAGTCTCTGGTCAAGATCGTGGTGGCCGTCGTCGGCCTCACCGACGATTCCGGCCGCCTGCTCCACTTCTTCACTGTCACCTTCAACGTCACCATCGCCCTCTGCATCATCATCATCTCCCTCCGCATCTTCCTCTGCATCTTCATCAACATCAACATCGGCATCTGCTTCTCCTTCGGCATCCATCTCCTCGCGGCCTCGAGCCAGGATTGGACAGCCTCAACGCGGGAGATCATCTGGGCGAGCCTGTGTTCGCGGTATTTGTCAGTTCGTCAGCAGAAGCTCTTTGGACAGAGAGACGTACTTGGCGCGGATGATAGCCTGACCAGTCAGAGGCTTTCCGAACGCCTTGCGCTCGGCATCCCAGTCTAGTTGACATGATTGAATGGTACTTTAGGGTTCCGCGTCCGTCTTGGGAGAAAGGAGGGCCGGGTCCGCACTTTCCTTATATACTGTCCCTTCGGATTACGCGATATATAGCCCCTTTTATGGTGCACCCGCTAGAGGCGCGCAAGAAGAAACCAGGTGCAAAAACGGACCGCGTGCGTCACCGTCCGCAGCGTTGCCCGGTGAACCTGTTTCGCACATCGGGGTTGTCGAACGCCGGATGTTTGGAGAACGGTGCCTTGGCTTTTGGGAGCGGTGCGCCCACTGATCATGTATTGGCAGGGAAAGGTGTTAGCCGCTGAATTCGTGCAGGACTATCTGATCGTCCTCGTCGATCGCTATGTATGCGCGTAGCGTGTGCACATACACTCGACAACTCGCGGTATCGAACTACCGCGCGGTCATCAAGCGCCTCCCCTCAGGCGAGCGTGTTATCCTCGATCCCCAAACCACCGTGCAGCCTGAGATTATAACCGCATGCGGTCGGACCATGTAGATCCCTGCGCAACGCGGCGATCCCTCGGTGGACCCTTGGGAATCATGGGCACGCATCGACGTGGTCGTCCACTTTATACCGCGCTGCAGAACGCAGAACACGTTCTAGGATTTAGGATCCAGTCGAAGGGTGGGCAGATGACAGGACAGGATCCGTTCAGCCCCAAACCTCCGCAGCCGCCTGCAGGAGGGAAGCACACAGAGCAAAAGCCGCGACTTTGGAGGGTGATAGGGTGTATAAAGTTTGGCCGGTGGGGAGGAGTGTACAGGAATTGTGGGTCGATGGTGGGCCACAGCCCCAGTGCACCGAGCTCCAACTGCGGCGCTGGGCCAACCAGGCTCCTCGCCCAGGTTTCAAGCTACCTGAGCGTGTATCCGAGAAAACGAGGACGCAGAATGATAGTCGTTCTTTGATTGCCCCTCGACGAGACATGAGCCACGTATTCGATGAGCTCAAGGACGCGCTGACAACAACAGACAGAACGAGCGCGTCCAGCAGAGGAAGGGAAGGCCAAAGTCGACTTGTTCTAGGAACAAGGTGAGCGCCAAGTCTCTCTCTCTCAACCTTTGCCTCCCGCTTCCACCTCCTCCGCGTTGCGCTTGCTTAGCTTGACTGGAGTTTGCTGACAACCGCCTCACTCAAATCTATTGCTTTTAGTCAATATCGCGGAGAAGGGTACATTGGCCCGCAGCTTGTGGGATATTTGGCAACGTGAACAGGCCGAAACTGCCTCCACCGCCGCACTCGGGACATCCCTAACCTAGATTCTTGGTATAGTGCGTATGGACGCAGGAGAAAGATGCCCGCCGCGCGCCCGATCGGAGGATCGAAACGGACGATTCCGTGACCGATATTCAGGGAGTGCAAGTTACGAGATTGTTATCGACACCTCGCTCCTTGCTCAGTCCTCCAGCGGAGTACTCCGCAAGCTACGTCATGTCACGTACTCGAACTTTTTCCACTATGTTACCGATCGGG
>NW_024467209.1:504961-516915 GCF_000292625.1 Dacryopinax primogenitus | reverse complement strand
AGTCTCTCTCTCTCAACCTTTGCCTCCCGCTTCCACCTCCTCCGCGTTGCGCTTGCTTAGCTTGACTGGAGTTTGCTGACAACCGCCTCACTCAAATCTATTGCTTTTAGTCAATATCGCGGAGAAGGGTACATTGGCCCGCAGCTTGTGGGATATTTGGCAACGTGAACAGGCCGAAACTGCCTCCACCGCCGCACTCGGGACATCCCTAACCTAGATTCTTGGTATAGTGCGTATGGACGCAGGAGAAAGATGCCCGCCGCGCGCCCGATCGGAGGATCGAAACGGACGATTCCGTGACCGATATTCAGGGAGTGCAAGTTACGAGATTGTTATCGACACCTCGCTCCTTGCTCAGTCCTCCAGCGGAGTACTCCGCAAGCTACGTCATGTCACGTACTCGAACTTTTTCCACTATGTTACCGATCGGGCGTGACTTGATGTCGGCCGATTGATTTCCCGAACTCGTCAGCGAACCTATTAAGAGTCTTCTTGTTCTCATCCGTAATCAAGTTGGACAGAAGGCCGCCAATGCCGGCGATGAGGCCAGTACTCTCACTGGGCGACTCGGGCCCTGGGGAAATGTCAAGCTTGAATGTGGCAGAGAAATCTGTATCAAAGAAGGACTCGAGAAGCTCGTCAGCGAGAACGACCATCCGGAATCTAATGAGGTCTTAGTAAAAAGCTGAATATCGCCGTCGGACGCAGCAAAGACGAAGTGCTTCGTAAAAGAGTTCCCAGTGTTTCTGTCACACCAGGTGGACAACGACAGGCTTACAACAGCTTACCAGTCAGACAACTATGACTGGCGCATTAGAAAGAAGCAATGCACCGGCGAGTTACAGGCCTTCGCAACGAGAGATACAAGTGGCCGCACTGCCTTTACTACTGGACGCGTTTATCGATGGTGCGCACGTACAAGTTGCAGGCGAGACTCAGGAGAAGCGGAAGGGAGATCTGCACTTCCTCTCGAGTGTGTTTGCAAACATATCAGCCGTGAGTCTATGATTCTTCAAAATGTTGCACGGGATTTCTGAGCGCGAGAAGTAGATACCCGCAGGACGCACGTTCTTCCTTACACCCCTGTCGCCTGAACCGTCGGTATTTGGAGCGTCTCTCAGGTAAGTGCAAATTTCGTCAGTTCGCCCGGCGTCGAAGTTAACTAAGCCAATTGCTTTGACGACATGTGGTGCAGAGCGGGCCATTTACACACACCAACACACGGTACCTGTCATGATAAGCATTAATGGCGGGTAGCATACACGTGGCTTGTGGTGGTGATCTGCCCTCCCATGCAACACTCCTTAATGTTGATACATGTCTGACAGCATGCAGTGGTGCAAGATTCCGCTAAGGGTGACATGTGGTCATCATCTATTGAGGAGAGATGTGGTGACAATGGTGATGGCAAATGGCAATGGTGATGGTGATGGCGATCTGCTGTCTGATGGTGAGCAAGGAGAGCAACCCCTGTGGTTGAAGTTATTTAATCAATAAGTACTTGCATCATTTCTCAACTCCAGCGCAGGACTGCTCTCCGCATGTGTTCATCTGATAGAACACCATACAACATCATAATAATCAACTTTGGCAACTCATCCTTGCCCTCTCTTTTTGTCAGACCACTTTTCTGATTCCTCGTGTGTCTTTGTCTCCCCTTCTCAGAGTGACTGTTTCTGGTTTGTCTTTACCTTATGGTCCTCCCTCCGCTTCTGCAGCAAGTCGTCCCCCCTCCAATTTCCCAATTTGTTGCTGGATGACTAGTACAATTCAACTGTATAACATGTTCCATCTTTTTACAATGGCTCTAAGGAAGCGCCTCTCCCACTGGACCTGTCAAAAGCATGTGGGACCATGCCAAGACTTTGGAACTAGCTTTAATCTGCACCAAAGGATTAGTCATCTGAATCGCCTGGGGGAATGTGTTGCCAGCCTTTGAGCAATCGTAATATGCCAATGGAAGGGAGCTCATTGACTGAAAATGTGACAGCACAACATGGGCTTGCCCTACCTGCTTGTCACTGCTGAATGGTTTGAACAAAAGAGCACATTGTTACCGTCTTCCCAAGTCTTGCAAAAATCAACCTTGCCCTTCAGAAGAGTACTTCCCTGAGCCTTATGGACAGTAAATGCCCCAGTGAGTATAAGTGGCAGCTAGCACAAATATCAGTGTTCATCAAGCATCAGTCATATGAGGCATACCTGATGGCAGTATCCAGCAAAGTGTTTGCCCTTCAAGATGTTCCATTCATATGGTGTTACAAGAATTGTTTGTTCTGGTCAATTGGCTCTCTTTGGGAATTGCACTACTGGATACATCACTTCTCAGTTGCTCATGGCAGAAGGCAGGTCCAGTCATTTCTGGTGCTTCTGGTCCACCCTCCCAGCATTGACCCTGCACATTCCATGTTCCTTCAGATAAGAAACCAAGAACGGACCCTAGTTGTCCATTGACAAAGTCTTCTTGATTTGGTATATTTCAAAGCAGCATGACCAGTGCTCTTGCTTTGAGGTACACAGAAGCAGGTGCTATGAGCTTCTCAAAAGCATATGAGGTATTTGCTTGGGTATATCCCTTTTCAATAAAGTCAACTGCATGATATACATGGTCAGTACCATCAAGCTTCCAAAGGATCTTGTGGTTTGCCTGAGTGAGAAACTTCCATTTTGCAAAGCTGCGAGTCATTGTGAGCCAATAATGGCAGAAAGAGGTAACACCACTGACATGCCAACAGGTTGGACACCATTGTCAAAACTGTTTTTATTGCAAAGCTCTTTCAATTTCTTGTCAGCCCAATCAGATATTGTTCCTTTTCACACTTGATTAAGGATAGCAACAAATACTGCAAGGGTTCAGAATCAACAACAAAGGATTAAGGTAGGAGAGTTGTGTCTTGCCTTGATCATGCTGTTGGTACACATTGGTGATGGTACATGGGTGAGTCACTGTTGAATCCCATTCTTCTGCTTCAAAAGCATACTTCACACAAACTTTGCCATCCTTGATGGGAGGAAGCTGAAAAAAATCACCCATTCATACAACCTGCTATTAGGATCAGCAGGAGGGCACAGCAAGACTTGAATGGTTGCTTGGATGCCACCAAACAGCTGTGAACAATTTCAGATGTGTTGTGCTGTTTGAGCAAGCTTGTCAAACAGGGATGCTGACAACATAGAAACTGTTCCAGGTTAAGATATGAGTCAGACAGGCTAAAAAAGGGAAAGACATACTTCCATCTATCAGAAGAACCTTCACATCAAGCCAACACTGCCTCTTCTTGGGGTCTCTCTGGATCTCCCCACACATCTCTTCTAGATTTTCACAATGACCACCAATCCTGGCCCAACTGTGAAGTGTTTGACCGCCTACATGGAAAGATGCAATTTTGGTGGTCCTGCTGACTGCTATTGCTGAGGGATCATTTCAGAATTGAGGATCATTGTGTAGTGTCACAATGACCATGCATAGCAACACACTCTTCCCACTTCCTGTTGGCCACAGAAATTATAATAAAGCCTTCCTAGCAGTGCAGGTAAAACTGACCTGCAGGGCCAGTAAAGAAGACATTTTTTCCAGAGACAATGAGTTGATGGATGAAAAGCTGTTGTGGGTCTAATTCAGGAAGGTTCTCCTCAGTATTGTTCAATAACAAAAAGCTCTTCAACTTTGTGGGGCTGGATATAGAACAAACAGAAGATGGATTGGAAGTCCTAGAAATGATTGACAGTATTGGCTTTGATTGTGGTTTCTGGTTGGCCAGTCTAACAGCAGATGAGATGCTCCATCTGGCTGAGAGTGGCTCAATGGGTCTCGTCACTGCAGCTCATAGAGGAGAAAGAGCTGTTGGCTTTTGTGGAAGAGCCTCGCCATGGTGAACATTAGAAGCATTGACATGTTGTGGGATTTGCTTGGAGACAGAAGGGCCTTTCAGTCAGACAACTGGGCCTAATGGACTGTCCAGATCACTCTGAAGGTGAGCTGCTCAGCATCTTGAGCATGCTTGCAGAGTATATGTGGCAAAACTCAGGTGTGTTCAACAAGGTTTGTCTCAACAGACAACATGGAGGTAGTAGGGAGCATACCACATCAGTCATCAACTTCTGCAGGGACAGCCGGAGTAAAAAGGGGCCAAACTGCCTCCAGTGCTTGTGAATCCTCAGCATCCAGTGATTGGGCACAAGTAGAGTTGGAATGTCAAGTAGATCACCCCATTCCTGTTTTTGTTCAACTTTGCAGTTTAATTATATTTCCTTTCCTATAGAACTCATGAAAAAATGCCTCAGATTGTATCAATGATGCATGCACCCAAGGAGAACCTCCAGCCTTCAAGTTCCAAAGCACAATCCGTCGATGCACTTCAATCTTGGACTGCTGTCCATATTGGCCAGTATGCCAAGGAAGTCTTCCATATGTGGGACAGGATTGCTATGAGAGAACAAGCCATGGTGCTGCATGTGGAACAACGGACAGAGATGAATGTCCAGTACTGGATGCCAAAATTGGTGAGCAGTGATCTTCCTTCCAACATGCATACATGTCTGACCACAATCACAGAATGCCTTCCTTTGCATGTATGGCTATCTGAACATTTCTGACCATCATCCTGAATGTCTTCAAAATCAGCTGAGCAACATCCTCAGAGATTGTGCTTTCCTTCATGACAGTGGCATCCACCTGCCAACAGGCAGCCTTGGCGGATTAGATCTTTGTCATGTACCAAAGGATATCTGGACCCTCTCTGCCATTCTGTCGGACATTGACAGCCAATTATACTTGCCTCCAAAGCTTTGGGGGAATGAACCAGGTCAGCTTTGTCTTCAGGGGAAGACTTCATTGGGAACAGTCCCTGTTTGTATTGAATGGAAAGAAGCCTTCCGCCTGATGTGCTGGCAATCACTGTACTTGGAAGTCTCATACCATCTGATATTGTCAAGGGGAACAAGACTGCTGTTCTTGATTGGGTTCAAGATATAATGCAGCTTTGGGTATGCATTTCAGTTACCATGATTGTCATGTTTCCCCTCCCCTCAATGCATGCAGGACTGCACAGCCAAATGGTTTAAATTTCTAGAGATCAACCCGTGGCCAGCACCAGTGAAGCTCCAGTTTCTATCCCATCAAAATGTTATGAAAATGGCGCTTATCATGTTCCCATCTGATTTGCCTCATAACTCTACACTACTCAACCAAACTTACACCCCCACCTGCTTCCAGTCCTATGCTTTGGGGAGGGTGCCAGATGTTTCTATGTTGTAAGTGAACTTTGTGTTCTATGACATCTTCTGGAGCTGACTGCCATAAGGGGTGCTTCTACATGCTTTGCCCCAATCTAGGATGCAAGGATGCTGCAGATGCTGCCAACTATTGCTTCATGTGTGCCCTCCACACAGCACATGAGCTGGTGCTACACCAGCTTTCTGATATGAAACATGTGCTACCTGATACTGCACTGATTCTGTGACATGTGTGACACAAACACAAGACTGCATTCCACTACAATGCAATAGAGGAGAATTTGGCTGCAACCTGGTACATCGCTGATGCACACCAGAGTTTGAAAGACTGGACATCTTCCACAGTCCTGACCTCTCATGGCAATTTGCCAATCAATGCAGGGCTGACCAATCAACATCCCTGAATCACCAATGCACCTGCAAAATCGCTGTCAAATCACAGCAACTATTTTGTTAATGTGCCTGCTGAAAGCCATGAAGGAACCATGGCCATTGTCTGAAATCTACCTGTAGATCCAGACGCACAGAGGCCAGTGACACTGTCTATCATGCAATCCTCCCAGTCTCACCTAAATTCCATGATTTCTCATCAAACCAGCAGGATGTCATGCTCCAATCACACATATGACGTTGTAGGCAGCTCAAAATCTGTGCCACTGGAGAATAGCAGGCAACCGATTGGGCTGCTACGCCTCCTTGATGAAACACACAGCAAACAAGACGACTGGCCAGCAGCATGGACAGTGTTGTCCCAACTGGTGAGAGAAAGCAACACAGAAAATCCCCAGGGTCATGGACCTAAGAGGAAAAATGTGGCTCAGACTGTGGCATCCATCTCTCTCTATACTGCAGAGGCCAAGGTCAATCCTTTTTCTGGGGGAAATAACGATGATGAAGACCTGGATATGCAGTCAGAGCAGCTCAATACCTCTTCCACTGCTAAGAGATGCAGGCCATCAAGTACCTCAAGCAGTGTCCTAGCAGGAGAGAATCTGTGTTGTCAATGCCCCTGATCAAGTATGTCTACCTCAGACTGGATTGAGAGTATGAGGGCTGAACAACAACCAGTACAACATTGACAACAAGCGCCTGCCAGAGGATCACATCCTCTGAACAACCCTCAGATCACTTGCCCTTTGACTGAGTTAGAAAATTCAGGTAATGATGTAGATCATTGTGCACTTTCTCATTCTGATGTTAGTCCACATGGCCATTCACAGCATGTGACACTAGGAAGGAATTACACAGCCCATGTTTCAGTCAGAGAACACCCAATTCAAATGGAGGTTGACTACTACTCTCTTGGTTTGTTCTCTGAACCAGCATGGCCGCATCTTCCCATAGTAAACAGAAAGCAACTGTTGAACAGGCAAAGAATTTCCATATATACCAAGACAATGGAACAAGCAGGTCATCACAATGTTGTACCAGTTTTCCTCAACAATCCGGAAGATCTGAGTGCCAAATTCATCAGAGAAGTGGGTGTTGTGGTGACCAATTGGCCTGGAGAATGCTCAGTCATAGTTAGTGCCTGTTCTCAGTGCAATTGGTCTACTTGCTAATGTCATTCTAGTTTCAGCATGGGCCCTTCTGTTGTCAGGATTGCCAGGGCTCTGAAAACCCTGAAAGCAAGAGGAAAGGAGGACACAAGAAGGTTTTGCAGGTCCACAAGCCCAATGAAGAGGACAAGGTGGAATGGCACTTCTGTGTTGAGATATGCATTCAAGTTGTGAATTAGCATGTTCTTCCAGAGGGCATGACTGTTATTGGTGCAAGCCTGCACTCAAGTCCAGTGAGTGATGTTGTAATCCATCAACCTGATCAATTCATTGATAAACTCCAGTTCCTTACAGTGTTTACTCACAACCAAAAGACATGTACCAATCTGGTAACATCCCAGCTCTCACAAAAATTTGGCAGCAGTTGAGCCACTTGCTTGGTTGGACATGCCCATGGCCCCAGACCAGGAACAAAAAGAAGCAAGCAGCCAAGAAGACAAAGCAGCTTGCTTCCCCAGAATTGGGCGAGGCTATTTAGGGTGAGGGAACACAGAGTATATGTGTACATTGTAAGACAATGGACATTGTATTCAGGATAATGATAGGGATTTTATAAACTTGTGTCCTATATCCGGTGCAAAAGTGTCCTGAATATTGCCACAAGGTGTGCATATTTTGTGTCTTGTACCATTCATGCAAACTGGGATACAATTGCTATTCCTGGCTATCAGAAAAGGGGCCAGTACTAGTGTCATGTCAGGCAGTTGTCAGATGAGTATTACAACCCATTGCACCTGCCAATACAGCTGGACAACCAGAACAGGGAAAGCACAGCTGGTGATGGTTGTTTAGGTGGGATAGATCATGGACCAATGATAAAACAGATGCCATATCACAATCTGATTTGACAACCCCATGTCTGGTGTAGTGTGTGGCCGTCTTTTGAGGAAGAGCATGCATCATGATCACATATGTTGACATGCCGGACATTATTCTTCTCTGGCAATGTAAGCCCAAGGAAAGATAGGCTGCAGCAGGGGGTGGTACTCACAGTAAGAATGGATTAGTGTTCCCTATAGCTAGAAGGTCCCAACCCCCGCAATAGTGATATGCATTGCCCATTTGGTACGAGCAGCAAAGTGTGATTGACAACAAGCTGAAGGAGGTGAAGTGTTGCAATTGGAATATGTGGTAAGGAGGAGAATAATAAAACCCATCAAGGAGGGGTAAGTAAATGAGAAAGCAAGGGTATAGAAGACAGCATCAGAACACTGAATTGTTTTATGAATATTCTGTAACAAGAACATTGTTAGCATCACTGGGCACCCTGCATTTGCCCTGCTGGACAGTGGTGTGGAGATTGATATGATCTCTGCTGACTTTGTCCAAGCCCATGGCTTGGAATACATCAAACTGGATAATCCAGTTGCCCTACAACAGATGAGTAGGGGCAGTTGTACTGTGACTCAGTATGGCATTAATGCCAAGATTGATATTGGTGACAGAGTAGTGGAACACTACTTTGATGTTGTCAATACTGACAAATACCAAGTGATCCTTGGTATGCCTTTTGGCAAGAAGTTTGAGATCTTATTAGATCTCAGTAGAAAAGGCCTCCATATTGGAGGCTCTATGGGGAAATGGATAGCCTCAGGAGAGGCATTATCTGTAGGAATGCAGGACAGCATCCTGAAGATGAAGCTGGCTTCCAAAAGAGAAGTCAAACATCCTGACCACATTGGGGTCAAGCACATGCTCACAGCACAAGCATCCACTCCCCAGGCCCCAAAGGGTACTAGGGAAATGCTATCTTCCTATGTTACAAAAGATAAGAGAGACTCTTATCAATGATATGAAGGATCTCATGGGTGAGATCCCACAACAGCTCCCTCCTTTGAGGGAGGTTAATCATCACATCAACCTAATTGATGATAAAAAACAGTATAGGACTTGTTGTCCTGCCTGCCCTGAGGTACTCAGGGATGAGCTTCATGAGAAGACTCAGTGGTACATTGCCACCAACTGGTGGGTACCAGCCCAAACACAGTGAGCATTGCCCATGCTGTGTATTCCAAAGTGGAATGGTTGACTTAGAACAACTGTCAACTGTCGAGAGAGAAACTTGAACATGGTGAAGGATGTTACACTGATGCCAGATCAGGATGAGATCCATAGATGGGTGGCCCAACACCCATTCAGATCTAAATTAGATCTTCAAAACACATTCAAAGTGCTTTGAGTGCACCCAGACAATGTCCAGAAAACTGTGTTCCAAAATCCATTTGGAATGTTCATTAGCCAAGTTGGCCAACAAGGGGATTGCAATCTCCCTGTGTCACTCCAACACATGATGATGCACATCCTGTGTGAGCACTGGATGCAAAAGGTAATTTGCTACCTTGATGACATCTTTGTTGTGGGCTCCACTTTAAGTGAAGCCACTGCAAATCTTAGGATAGTTTTCAATATCCTAAGAAAAGAGAAGCTTTACTTGTCTGTGGACAAGGTTGACTTGCTGTCTCCCAGCATTGAGTGTCTTGGACACAAGATCACAGACAAAGGTGTCTACACAGATGATGACAAGATGTCTGTCATCCAGAATGTAAAGTTCCCAAAGGACACCAAAGGAATGCAGTGCTTCCTCGGCATGGTGACCTATCTGGCACCATATTTCCCAGATGTAGCTAAATACACTGGGCTGTTGTCCTTGTTGACACACCAAAAAAGGAGTTATGATGTAACTCCTATGCATGAAACTTGTTTCAAGGAGATTCTTTGCCTGGCTACAGACTATCCAGTGCTGAAGCCTATCAATCCCAAAAATGGGATCCCTGTCTTCATCATAGTAGATGCATCCACCAGCAGGGTAGGATGTTACTATGGCCAGGGGCCATTGTGGGACAAAGTCTGACCTGCTGGATTCCATTCGAGATGCTTTACGAGTGCCCAATTGAGGTACCCTACCTACCAGCATGAATTGCTGGCAGTATTGGAAGCTCTCACAAAGTGGGAGAGCCAATTAATGGGTGTTCCCATTACTATTTGCATGGACCATGCACCATTGCAATACCTTCAATCAAAGGCTACTCTGGCTCCAGCCAGACTAATATGTGCTCAGGAATACCTGCAGCACTTCAACATAATTAAAATTCTCCATATACCTGGAGAACATAATAAGTTAGTGGACTGGATGTCATGCTCTGACAGTCCCACTGAGACTGTCTCCGCAGATATGTGGATAGACAAGGAGATGGAAGATGCCTCCTCAGATCATCTGGCTGAGCTGCAATGGACAGTTGTGGTGCATCAGATGACAACAAGGTTCAAGGGTACAAAGGTACCCCCAAGGAAACAAGTTGTTCCTGACTCCCCCTTGCTGGTGCACAAGAAACTGCATGTCCCTTGGGGACAAGTCGAACAAAGAGTTCAGCAAAGTGCTGAACTCAACAGCAGTCACTCTGACCATTCTGATGCTGTGGCAATCACCCCTTCTGCTGCAGAGGCAAGAGTTGAACATGTTCAGGCTGGGATACAGCCTGAGGATCTGACCTGTGCTCCTGCAGGGGAAGTGGCAATGCTACCAAGTGTTGGCTCATATACATGCATAGCAGAAACCTCAAGTTTCCAGCCGTGTGGATATTCTGCTCTGATACAAGCAATAAAACATGCCTATATGGTGGATACCTTCTACTGGAAGGCAGTGGCACAGGTGCCAAAGAACAAACAGTGGTTTGTCAAAGTTGACCTGCTGTATATGCATCACCCAGATGGTGATGTAGCTTTCTATGTGCCCAATGGGCAGTACAACAGGCAATCTATATGATTGCTCCTCATAGCCAACGCTCATTTAGCGTTGGCCATTACAGAGATAGGAAGATGCTAACCTTCCTTCAACACCAGTTTTAGTGGTCATCCATTGCTAAAGACATGAAAAAGATTTGCAGGACTTGCCTGCATTGCCAGATGGCAAAGGATAGCATGGCAAAGCCTTCCAGCCTTCTCCATCCCCTCCCTATCCCTGGAGCTCCTTGGAGCTCCATAGCAATGGACTTTATGGGTCCTCTCCCTCTATCGGAGGGATATGACTACTTGTTAGTAGTCATATGTCAGTTGACAGCAATGGTACATCTAATACCATTGTTAATGACATCATCTTCAGCTGATGTTGCACAAGTATTTGCTCAGGAAATCATGTGTTTGCACAGTGTACCAGATAATATTGTCTCAGACAGAGACTCTAAGTTCACTGCCATGTTCTGGTAGGCATTGCATAAGCAACTCAGTACAACATTGCTTATGTCAACTTTGTTCCATCCTCAAACAGATGGAATGACCAAGCAGATGATATGCTTGGTTGCACAAATGCTACAAATGGTCATAGCAGATGACCAGTCTGACTGGTGTGAGGGTCTACCTCTGGTAGAATATTCGATCAATGCTAGCATAAGTGCTAGCACTACATTCAGTCCTTTTGAACTGAATTATGGACACGTTCCATCTGTAACATGGATTGTAAGGCACTCCAAATTGGAGTACCAAGGTGTAGATTGTTTTGTGCAGCATGCACAGTATGCAATATGTATTGCAACAGATGCAATAATTGAAGCCCAAGTAAATCAGGCTCATCATGCTGACAAGTGTTGACAGGCTTTACCTGGATACAAGAAAGGAGACAAGGTCTTCCTTTCCAAGTGTAACTTGGCAGTTCTGAAGAACCCAGCAGTAAAACTACTGCCAAGGTATATCAGACCTTTCCATATTGAACACCCTCATCTTTTGTTGACTGCATTGTTGAACGTTTGCACTAGAATTGTGCATGCCTTGGTGCATATGATATAAGGTCACAGACACATACAATTGTCTGTTAGCTCTCTCTGAGAGCATGAAGAAGCATGGGATACACCTGACATTTCATACAAGCCTACTAAGGCCTTACATCCGCAGTGATGATGTACTCTTCCCAGGAAGAGATCTGGATACTGTTTACGGTAATGCACTGGTGATCCGACCCAAAAGGTGTTCGAAATATCAGTCCGATGGGTGGTGTGCGAGAACTTGCTAGGGAAAGAGGGGAGAGATGGGGAAAGTCGGTAGGAATGCCAGAGTCAGCCTGAAGCTGAGCTATCAGAAATCAGTTGGTAAATCAGAGCTCAGTGTCTGTCTAGTCAAGTCACAATAAGTCAAGTTGAATCTGCTAAGTCAAGTCAAATCTGCCTATCC
>NW_024467209.1:476035-504801 GCF_000292625.1 Dacryopinax primogenitus | reverse complement strand
AACACCTCATCTTTTGTTGACTGCATTGTTGAACGTTTGCACTAGAATTGTGCATGCCTTGGTGCATATGATATAAGGTCACAGACACATACAATTGTCTGTTAGCTCTCTCTGAGAGCATGAAGAAGCATGGGATACACCTGACATTTCATACAAGCCTACTAAGGCCTTACATCCGCAGTGATGATGTACTCTTCCCAGGAAGAGATCTGGATACTGTTTACGGTAATGCACTGGTGATCCGACCCAAAAGGTGTTCGAAATATCAGTCCGATGGGTGGTGTGCGAGAACTTGCTAGGGAAAGAGGGGAGAGATGGGGAAAGTCGGTAGGAATGCCAGAGTCAGCCTGAAGCTGAGCTATCAGAAATCAGTTGGTAAATCAGAGCTCAGTGTCTGTCTAGTCAAGTCACAATAAGTCAAGTTGAATCTGCTAAGTCAAGTCAAATCTGCCTATCCAGTATGGGGATAATCAGATCTGTATAATGCTAATGGAAAAGGGGCAGAATAAGCTAGATACAGGAGTTTCTGGAAACTACTTATACTAGCTACTAAAAACTGCACTCTATACTAATCTGGTCTCTGGATACCTCTCCTAGGCAGGTGTTGGCATGCCAAATATTCATGTGGGTCAACCCCATTGCAAAGGAAACCTACAGTTGTCATGTCAAATATCCGGGTTGTCCTGTTGCATGGAAAACCTCACAGTCATCATGCCAACTAACTTGTTGTGGACCACCAAGTCCATGCAGGAAGGTACTCTTGCACCTTCCTCCAGTGTTGTCCATATGGACAATAATCCATCTGGCGCTTCGGCACCCCCTCCTGCAGTTGTCCCAATGGACAACACCCCTACCACCCTGGTTGTTCTCTCAAACAACCTCACACCTAGCAGTGCCATTCCCTCAAACAACACACATCTTACCGCTATTGTTCTGTCAAACGACCCCCCATCCTCACACACCGGATGGGGCAAACCTTCTGGCACCCTGCTTGTTGGCTGGGGTACCTTGTCTGGAAGGGACTCCTCTGCTAGCTGGGGCGACCCCGCCGACCCACCAGACTCAGCCCTCGTCCCTTGGGATGAGGATGAAGAAGAATTTGTCGACAACGATGAAGATCCTTACCTTGTCCCAGATGGGGTACCCCTCCACCCAAAGGAGGATTGTGGCACATCTTACAGATGTGATGCACATGGCTTACCAAGGCCCCAAATGCCCGAGTATGCCCGGGGATCTACTGATCCCTTCTACCATGATGCTTGCCCCCATGCCTCAGAGCCCTTTGCTCTCCTCATGGGAAATCCTCACGCCAACTTATGGTTGGCTCTTTGTTCTGCCAAGCAGCTTGCTGATGAGCTGCTCTTCAATTGCCTGCATTGCTGGACTGCAGAAGAGACTTGTGAGCATCTTGCACTGGACTGTGGAGACTGCTCTGATGAATTGTTCCACCTCTGTTGCTAACATCTCAATCAAGTTGAAGGACTTGAAGATCCTCTTTGGCAGAGCAAAGAAGATTTTGCACATTCCCTTGAGGAGAATGCAAGATTGTTGTCCACTTTGGACAACACTAGGCAGCTCTGCTCAACTGCCATGAAAATGATCTCCAATGCCCAGCAATTGGCATCGCAGGCCAGATCAGACACTGAGCATTTTTGTTGGGACTGCAACAACTGGCACTCCAAATATGACTACCTTCATGGTTGTCTCCACTCCTCTTTGGATTGCACAGATCCTCCTTGCGCACCCCCAACCACAGGGGCTGCATGTGCATCTTCATGACCATGGCCGGCGTCCTCCCATGAGATGCGTGATGACTATGACGTCCCTATGGACGACCCCATCATCAAGGAGCCTGCACCGGCTCCTCCCCAACCCTCTGCCATAGCTCTTGGCAAGCATCCCGCTGTGGACAAGCCCACCTCTGCACCTCCATGCAAAGTACCATCTATATCAATGGTAACGGCATCTTCTGGTGCCCCCACCCTGAGCAAGTCTTATAGCTCAGTTGCATCCAGCGCTGCTGGACTGCCTCTCACTCTTGTCCAGACAACTGCTGTGGCAACGTCTGGCTTCTCTGGAGCTAACGCTTGTTCCACATCGACTCAGCTTGGCACAAACAGTCCTTCCGCCATCACTGCATTGCACCGGCGATTCCCCCCTACAGGAGTCTTGGAGGTTGTGGCTGCACAACATGCAGCTACTCATGTGGCTCAGATGGATCATCCTGTCCCACGAGCCAACCCAATGAATCCCTGGCAGGGGACCATCACTGCTAAGCAATTGAACATGATCTGGAACATGGATCTTCCTCACTGGCAGGTCTTGATGGAGACTGCTGATGCTCACTGGGCCCACCCTCCTTGAATGGGTAACCTCTGGCCCGGTTCATGAAGATGGTGGAGCAGGAGGGAAAGGAGGTGAACCCTCACCTCAATAAGGGGCCTAGCATTAGGCACTCTATGGACGGGAGATACTACATCCCCAACCTTAACATGTGGACTTGGCTCCATGATAACTGTCCTCATGCGGACATTAAAGGCTGGCAAAAGGGCAATCCTGCTGCCTTTTATGAAATTGTGATGAATCTCTTTTGAAGTAAATTCAAATTTATGAAGTTCGTCAATGAGCATCAGCTTGGTCAATCTGCCATTCCTCACTGGTCTATGACCACTTGCCTTCACAAAGCCATCTCCCTCAATGTGGATGGCATACACATTTGGAGCCCTATTGGGGTTGCCAAAGAGTTCATTGCCAGTGGGCTCAAGGAATCAAAAATTGACATCCTGGTTGGTTACTTTGGTCATAGGTGACAGAGGGCAGAACTTGGTCACATGTACCACAACAACATTCTTGACAAGAATGGTGTGTGCACACTCAGTCTTGTAGACTGACATGGCAAGTCATTGTGGACGGAAGTCTTCCAGTCCGCAATAGTTCCCCCTCCTGTGGAGGGCCTTCCACCATTGGGTCTTGAGCCTGAAGGTTTGAAATGGTCTGACAACCATACTACTCCTGCTGCTGGTCCCTCTCATGTGGATGCAGCCATTGAGGATGATACCTTCCTCGATTATGGTGACAGTGACAGCTACAACTGTGCCTGTTAGTATGTATACCCCTTCCTCTTTGACAGGGGGGGGGTGTAAGGGTCCGTATATGACCCCATACTTACCTCTTTAGGTAGGATCGCCTCACAGAGGTGATCATGATTGTCCATTGGACTGACACATAGCAGGTGGCTGTAGGCCACCCTTTTTCTCTATGTAATGTATTACTACTAGATAGTAATACATTTGATCAGTGTATGTACTGGGGGTGCAAGGGCATAGTAAGCCCGTTCAGTCTTCCCTTTTGCCATTCCTGCCATGGTGTATGCCTTGACCTTGGAGGCACCCTCCTTGGCCTTGGTTGGAGCTGATAGGGTGAGAATCTTCCCTTTTGCCATTCCTGCCTTGACCTTGGAGGCACTGGCATTGACCTTGTTTTTAGCTGATACTGCAAGAGTCTTCCCTTTCTCCTTTCCTGTCATGGCCAAGTCAGCAATTTGTTTGCCACCAGACATAGCCTGGTGTTTGACTGTTCTGAGCACATTGGCAGCCTTTTCTTTCACATTTGGCCAGTCATGTGCATCAAGCTCAGCTTCAAGCATATCGATATGCCCAGTTACTGCCATTGACTTGGATCATCCTAGGCACTCTAAGAGCACCAAACTGGATAATCCCTGGGCATTCTGAGACTGTCAGCTTTGGGATAATCTTGTGAAGAGCTTACCTGTTTTTGAAGATAATCTCATCTATTGCACACATGGGGGCCACTGTCACAGCATTACATTCAGTTGAGTATGGGTTCATTGACAAAACTACAATGACATGGTAATGTGCATATGGATATATGACATACTAGGGTAACTATAGATTAATTAGAATAGCCAGTTCTTAGCTAGACATGATAATTAATGTACCATTAAATGTTTCCATCCCTAGTGTGCATCCCAAACCATTCAAACTAAATGCTCCACTTCTCTTTCCTCTTCTCATTCTCACACAGGAACTCTGCACAACTTTCTGAGCGACAGGAAGTTCAGCCATTTCTTTGTCTCTGCCATGCAGTTGAAGTCATTTGTGTTTTGGTGTTGCTCAATATGAATTGTGTTCCTGCCGAGAGCATTCTGAGAGTTGTCATACTGGGGAGGAGGGGGATATGTCAAATGGGAAGGAGGCCAAGTGGGAGGAGGAGGCAGGTAGTTGGGGCCATGGTAATTAGCAGTGTATCCATAACTGTAAGTACCTATCAACAGTGTTAGAGATGTTGCCCCATCTGCAGAAAACCAAGAGACACACCATGGCTCATCAAAGGACCACCTCTCAAAGCTCTAATCTGCTGCTCAATGTCTCTCTCCACTGCCCTAGCCTGCACCACACATTTGTAAGCTTGATTGATGCCATCTTGTACCTCACATTCCCTCAGGTAGTAGAATGGAGCAGTGAAGGTCAGATAGTCAGCTCAAACATGGTTAAGATGGTTGATGGCTTGAGATACAGACAATTTGGTGTGTTCCATGTTGATAGTTGCCATTCCCAGTTCCATTTCCAACTGGATCAATGCATGGTTGATTGGGGGAACGTGGATCTGAGGGATGACCAGTTGAGGGGCAGGCTGATGTTGATGGTGACATTCTGAGCAGGAGCAGGGTTGGTCATTTTTGGTGTGTTTTCCTGCTCCCCATTAGTTCACATTATACATAACCAAGTAATGACTTACCTTGGTTATCCACTGATGTTCTGCTGAGATGGACTTGGTGTGTGAGCAGCAGATTGGGATCCCATATTCAGGCACATCCATGGAACCAATATCCAGGGATGCTCACACCGCCACTCATCTACACAACATTAGCTTGTCCCTTACATGAATCACATGATGTGCCATGTCAACAAACCATGACTTACCTTCTTCAACTTTTGCCATCCTCATCTTTACTAGGATGCCTATCATCCCAAATGCCGGTGAAAAAAGCACAGCATGTAGCCCATCTCCCTGTCACATGTCCCATTTTGAACCATTCATAAGCCATTGTTCTCCTCAGCATCTCTCCTCTATCCCCGAACCTCATGGATCGATCCATGTGTCAAGTTGATGATGAGGGCGTCAAATGCACCGCTATACCAGGTTCACATGTAGGGCATGCCTTGCTGATCATTTGGTGATGTGAAGTTGTGTGTTGCACTCCCCTCAAAACCTTCTCTGCAATTATCATTCAATCAGTGATTCCTCAACATTGTCCAGCAAATTAGACTCACCAAGATGTGTAATACTACTTTTGCAATTCAGCATCATTCCATCCTTGCTGAACAGCTCCCGGAGCTCGACTGGCACCCTCTATGGTGTCAAGACACTTCCCAACCCTGGTTCCTTCCCCACCATCACTGAGTGTTATCCAAAAATGCCAGCCCACTGTGCTCACACTTATACCATGTACCATTCCCTTATCTGGCTTTCCTATGATACTGATGTTGTGGGAATTTGAGTTAATCCAGCATGTTGTGAGGCAGTAGCAATAACAGAGCAGAGGATGATGTGTCACAACAGAGATTGCTGCTTGGTTTCAATTTTGAATCCGCTTGACACTGCCCCACAATGCTTCCATCCTTTTATCAACTGATAATCAATTGACCCTAACTACATCATGGTATTTTGGTGCAAACTATGTACTAACCAGACCAATATTAATACCCAGCCTGGTGTCATTACATTCCTCCCTCCACCTGTAAATGTTATGAGAACACACAAGAACATATCCTTTCACCCCACTAGATGTCTGTCAAATCAATGACATCCACATCTGACCACGTTTCTATCCTCCTCTTTTTCCATGGTCCAACATCATTTCCCTCCTTGTGCTTGCAATGTTTACCATTCCTTGATGGTACAATGAAGCAATCTTGCTTCTTCTTCCTACCTGTGGAAGAAGGTCCTCTGCCTGCAGCAAATATTAGACTCGAACTCTTTCAATATGAAATCATGCTTCCCTGTTGATTTCTCTGTCCCCTCTCCACCTGTTCCATGCCTTTTGTTTGTTGCAACCTGGCACCCATATGTGCAACCCCTTTCTTCCCAGGATTCTGCACTGCCTGGAAGTCAGTTTGTCTTCAAACGTAGGTGCTACCCCTCACCTTCACACTTGCCATTCCTGGGGCCACAAACCACCGCCCCTGGTTGAGCCTGCTCTGAGATCATCACCATCCTCTCATATTCAACACCAAACTCTAAACTGCTGGATGAGCAGACCATGCTCTGCCCCACCTGAAGCAGCAAAATTGATCCATCTGAGAGGTCAAATACATCATTGGATGCGACATGATTCCATGCTCAGGCATTGGCCATATAATATTTGATGTTCTCTTCTTCCATGATAGCCAGTTCCCAGCAGAGATCCAAATGCTCAAATGCCCTGAAATTGCTCTTGCAAGGGACCCTCCACTCAATAGGGGGTAAGAATGGCTGTAGCTTTGTTAATATAATGGTCACAGTTGAGCCAAGACAAATGTCACCAAGGTCCAGAAAATTGTTTTAGCTCCTTCCTCTGCCTCCTCTTCAATATCAATCACAGAGGGCTGCCTCTCTCTTTTGACTGTCATCTTCTGATCTAATCCCTCTTTCTTGCAGGTGTGGCATTCTCTTTCCTGGTTCTTTCATCCCTTGAACAGCAATGACCATGGCAGTGACAAAGGAGGCAAGGTTGAGAAATGCATATGGCTGTTTGAAGACATTGAATGTGGGGAGGACAAGACAATGGAACAAAGTTTATCATGTCCTGAACGATTGCAGCCTGGGCAGCAATTGATGCATGCCAAGAAAGGACAGTGACAATTGCCCATCTTGCAACAAGCCAGATTCAAACAGTGAATTGCAAAGCCATGCACTGAGAACAACACTGTCATTGGATCTATATTGGGCATTGCCGCAGTATAGATGGGTGGGGCAGATGTCACACAACACCAAGCCATATCTGCCTGCCAATAGGACCAGTGGGAAACACCACTCTGTTTGCTGTCACACTGACTCACAATGCATTAGTCTTTCCCATCCTCCCCTTTAGGTATCACAGACTCACTGCCTGGAATGAAGGTCCTTTATTTTGTGCTGTTGATGATATCATAATCCAGGGGTGTATACCACTCCCGCAGACTCTGCACACCTCGTCTGATCAAGGGCTTCTGAATAGGATGGGGGCAACTGGTGTCATTTCAGATATTGTGCACTGTGCAATTTTCAGACGAGGGTTGCTTGAACTGCTGAGGATACTGGGTAAACATTGCTGGCCTCCTTATGTACATTCCCTTTTTTTTCTCCCTCACAGTTCCCTTGATCCTCAGATATTGCACTTGTAGTCCGATCAGCTGCCATTCCTTCTGCTGGGCTCAGGCACCCACTCACCAACCCATGCAATGTGTAAGACAGGTTTCCCAGGAGATATTCTCATTCCAAACTCTCACACTCCCTGGTACCTCACCGAGTCAATCAGCAACAAGCCACCATTGCTAATGTGACAAATTTCCCAGCTCTTCTTTGGTATACTCGTTTCTATGTAAAGTGAGTGACACTGGAATGTTCATCAATGAGAATTTTCAATTCCCTGTGGACGACGGCAATACCTGCAATAACTGAGATCATGCCCATTCAGGGGCTGTGTCTGATACATGGAGAGCAGATCCAAAGAACCACTTTTGATGCTTGGCTGTGCTTTGTGATCAAAACAGGCATGTGAGAAGGAAAGGTTTATTGCACCAGACAACAGGAATAACCCTGTCAACCCCTTGCCCTCCAATCAGATGAAGATCCTGGGTTGGCAGCCAGGTCTATAGCCTGGTAGGTGGGATGGTGTACATCAGGTTCAAAAATGATGTTCACAGAGAGCAATCATGCTGTCCTGGCAACTGGGATTGCCTGAAACATCTGGGCTACTCAAGGGAACAATTGTGCTTCAATTGGAAACTGATCAAGTGTTTAGATAGAGAGAAAAACTCTTCCATCCATACTTCACCAGTTTGCAAAAGATATGTGCCTGCTTAGCAGCATAAGCTGACCAGCCCTGGTTTTCCATGTGGGTGGACCAGGTGATTGCGGATGCTCCCCAGACCACACTGTAATACTTGAAGAAGCAGATGGCCCACTTCATCTCCACTTCCAAGAGTTCTACTTCCTCTTGGCCCCGTTGTATGGCTGCATAAGAATGCCACCACATAACTGAATCCACTGGTGGAACGTCTCAGTTTCACTGTAGTGAATGTGAGCTTAGACTGACCAGTGTCACTCCATTTGTCCTCTGCCTGTGCCAAAACAGGCCCCTGACCCAAACATAACCCATGTATCCACTATATGTGAGGTGATGTCTGCATAGTACCTGTCTTTGCATCAAAATGGTGAGTTTCAATATGAAAGTCTTCCAGTGAGTGGTATCTCGGATCATTGGCCAATAGCCCTAGGCTAATCATGGCATTCCTTGCACATCAATAGAAATTCACATGGTGTTTCACCAAACAATGCTGAATGTCCATGGTCTGTTATGCTCTGGTCTTCAGCCCCACTGCCAATGCATTGGTCCTGATCTTGTCTCTAAAAAGGTATTGCAACTTCATTGCTTCGATCATCTGGCCAATTGCATGTTCTGCCTGTGCCTTCCTCAATCTCATTTTGATGTGAGTGAAGTGTTCCAGGTTCATTGTGGCTCTTGCTTGTGAATCGAAGTTTGATGGCAGACTGATTAAGTCAAGCTCAGGTAGACTCTCTACAGAAGTCATCGATATATTTGCCAATAACATCAGCATTTGACATTGTTGTTGAATGCACCATGCATGAAGCTGGGGCAGTAGACTGGCCCAGAGCCAGTCTGCTTCTGTATTGTCTGTGTCATCCCCACCCATATGCTTCAATTCTTTCAGTGTTTGTTGGATAACCAGCCTAGGATAGTTCAAGACCCCAACAAGAAAGTCTAATGTAAATTCTGCTTACAGACGCTCCTCTAGTGAAATCCCAAGCTGGATGAACAAGACAGAGTCCCCCATCTCTGCCCTTCCTATTGCTGCAGCAATAGAATCCAAGGTTGTTTGCTCTTCATCATGCATCTGGTCAGCTGCATGTCTTTGAGACAGTACTGACATTCTTTTAGTGTTTGACACCATTGTAGACAGGTTAAACACATCTGCTTCATCTGGAAATTGGTAAACGCTAAAGAATGTCCCATTGTTTCTCTCGAAGTATTCTGGTTGCTTCTTCCATTGGTGTATATGATGACCAAATGCAATGCTAGGATTGTCAAAGTATTCCTTGCAGTGTTGCAAATGGATCCTCGCAGAGATCATCCTTTGACATAGGAATGGTACTGCTTGCAATCATTAGACACTAAGCAGACAAGTGAGTTTTCAATTACTCACTCATATCTTGCTGTTTCTTCCAATTCCAGTTGACAAAGTGTGCTTCCAAGCAGTCCAAATGATGCCCAGGATTCATTTCCTTGGTGCTGCCCCTAAGTTGGTTATGCTCTGCCCAAGTTCTCTCAACTCCCTCACCGTCCACCCCAGCAGCTCCCTGTTTGAACAAGAGAGAGAAGTGATAACAACACTGCTTGCGATGAGCATATTTGTGCATTTTGGGCACAATGAACGTGATATGATCCCAGAGTGGCACCAGGTGAGGAAAATGTGATTTCATCCTTTCTTTCCACTTGGGAGACCACATGCTTGCCAAGTCATATGACAGATATATGACTGGAAAGGCCTCGGCCCCTGCAATAGCCCCTGCAAATGCATAATCAATGTTCAAGAACCTTGTCCATGTCAGGATAGTATATGAGATGCATTGAGAAATGGGCACACCTTTCCCCAACCTGCAAATCCACCATTCCACCCGGTCTGTATAAGCTGTGGCATAAGCAACTCCAGGAGTACATGCCAGAAGAGCAGTAACTGATGTTCCCCTGGAATAGCATGGATGTTTTAAACCCACTGCAAGTTTGAGCCTAAATACTGGACTCAGCAAAATTCTCAACCAATCCATCCCAGTAGATCCACTTACCAACTTCTTGTCTTCATGGGTCTGGATGTAGTTGCTGAAATGCACCTGGTATGGGAAAAATCCTTGACCATGCAGCAGACCCACATCATTGGTGTCAACATTTTTCTTTGTTGCCAAAAGAGGGTGAAGTTCCCATCTCCACCAAGATACAGTGCAACAAGGTGTCTGTTACTGACTTAGATGCTTGCATCCAAAAGAGGGATTCAGATAGTATGCATGGTTTGTCTGGGTCAGCCTGCACCAATTCTTCCTCAGAGATATTAATACTGAGCTGTGGGCATGCTGGACATAGTGGACTGCAAATTTGACTAGCCACAAATGGAGGAAGATTGTTGTTGACATTGTGTGCTTCCCCACAGTGCCAGGATGCCTCAAGGTCCATTCATATCTGGCTTGCACGGAGCAGCTCTCCATAATGATCATTGGTGGAGGCCAGGATGATGTTGCTAGTTTGCCTTACAAGTTTTGCATAGTAGTCATATGTGGACTTCTTCAAGCAGAGCCTGTGTAAGTGGAAATCCTTCATGATGGTAAAGCTGAAAGCTGTCTTTGGGTTGTCAAATGTCGCAGGGAAAAGGTTTGCACAAAGTAGCTGAATGTGGTGATTTGGTCCTCTGGGGCATTGACAGAATCCTGGTAAAATGTTGTGGATGCCATTGGCATGGATCACCACAAATGGTGTGGAGGGTGGCCTCAACGATGCAGGACAGGCTGTGCTGTTGTGCCTTAGACAAATGAGGAGGCCCAAGTCATGTAATGACTGATGAGCATAGAATTTGCCTTGCCATACTTCTGTCCAATGAAATGGATTGTGCACATGAGAAGTTACTTGACATGAACCCCACAGAGGGGGGGCTTGAAAACAGTCCCTGCATCTTGTCATGAGTTGCATGGGTTGACCACACCATGCGCAAGCAGCATTTGTTGTTCCTGCATAGTTCCAAACCAGTTCTTCAGTAATGATTGATTGTCTTGCTTTGAACTTTGATATAAAGTCAGAATACACCGGTACACATTGTTAGGAAGACTGACAAAGTGCTACAGACTTTTTACCTCTGTTTCACCCACTTTAACTGGCTCCTCCTGGATCTTAGCTTCGATGAGAGGAGGTGCAGGATGCTCCAACTCTAAGAATGTGCCAATGGGCACATTCTCAGAGTTCCCAGATTGTGGTTACAAGGAGAAGCAGGATTGTTGATGATAAGAATATTGGTATTCTTGCACTTCCTTGGACTCATGTTAGTCACTTATGTTCTGCACTGCAGGCAACAAGGATGAGAACCAATGTAGAGGTATCCTTCCTCCGAGAGTGCCTTCCTATCAATATCCTGCCATTTCTTGACACTGATTGAGTGAGATACTGGCACCAAAAAAGGCAGTCAGCAGGACACCACGTGAAAAGCCCAACACTTTTCCTGCCACTTAGGACCCTTGGTTCTCTCCATGTTCCTCCTACACAGCTGCTGTAATCATCAGTTACATGAATGCAAAGGGGCTGACACTTGTTTTAACCTCACACATTTTAATATTGTCAGTGTTCATACTCTTTCCTATGTGACTCCCAGGTCCCAATGCATCTTCCTTGTGATCCACGCACCAATAGCTCTATAAAATGCCCAGATTTCCTCTGCAGACTTGGACGACAATCACTGCCTGGTTGACACATGGTGCACTTCAAGGATGAGCACAGGCGATGGCTTTTGGAACATTTGCCTGCTTTTGGAGCTCATGCCAATAAACATCAAGGCAAAAAAATTGCCCACAGTATTGCAACTACATTCCAGGCTGATTTCCCCGATTATGTCCTGAAGAGAGAGGTCAATTCCGTTGACCAGGTATGTGTACTCTGTCTCTCATTAACTGATATGCACATTGATGTCATTGCTTCAAGCAAAACTACATCTTCTTGAAGAATAATTGAGCACACACTGCTGATCCCCTACAGAAGTTGCCTGTCCCTCATGCAAGACACACACCAGTTGTCAACCAAGCATGTGAACTAATGGCAACTGACATTCCCAACTTCTCTGATCAACTCACCAAACACGCAGTGAATGCCAGTAAAACTGTATTCCAAGCACAACCTGAGTTCTTGAAGATGTATTGGGAGAACAAACTGTCAGAAGAGTGACGCAGAGAATATCAGGATTGCACAGAACACCAGAGGGAACAGATGAAACAGTCAAACACAGTTGTTCAGGATACTTGAGGGTATGTTGACCTTATCACTCAATAACCTTGATTTAATTCATGAGCTAGGGCACTGGACACAATATTCAATACCATTGCCACCATTCAAAAAGCACTGCATGCATGCACTGGGTGGGTCTCCTTTACTTTAGCTGGAGGGGTTGACATGAGTGGGGCAAGAATGGCAACACTGTGAGTAGCCATAGCACACAAGCATTCAATGGATGAACACTCTGCAGTGTCAATACTGGCCAGACCCTAATGGACTTTGCTTCTCTGACTTCCATTTGCGATTCAATACTGATATTCATCATCCATGGGTGGACTTTGTGAAAACCACTGATTCGTGTCTTGTCTCAAACACACTGTTACTGTACTCATTCCTGATTTTCTAGTTCCATACTCTCCACATGATGCCACTGCCAGAGTCTTGCCCACTCTTCAGCAAAATACAAACAATTGCCCCATTCTTCTGCCACTGGATCCCACTTGGAATTGTTTGGAGATATCAGTTGTCTTATGCACCTTTTTGCAACACCTGCATGGTACTTGTTCATCCCTGTGCCCAGCAGATCCTGACATGTTGCATGTTAGAACACAAGATTGGGCAGTTGGAAATAGAATGGCCAATGGCCAGAGTCAAGCCTGGATGTCTCCTGTCCACAGTTTCCTTATTGGACCCTGAAGAAATGTCCTTTGTGGAGCTGCTCACCATGTACAAATTTGTTCACCAGCAACAAATTTGGCATGGCAAAGGGTTTAGCTTTTTTGAAAGCAGGGATCAATCACAGGCAAATCCTCAAACATTGTTCACCACTGTTCAGCTCACATTGACGGCTGTTCCCCCTGCCCCCATGGCCCTCGTTTCCAGGCCTGTAGAAGACCTGATCACACCAATAGCCCTGCCACAGTCATCAAATGCTCCAGTGTTCGAGTCTTTTGATCAGGATTTAGATCACTATTCCCTGGCTCCTGAGCCTCTAACTCCCCCCTGTCCTAGTTCTGATGATGAGTGCACTGGTCTACACTGTCAGAACAAGCCTGTTGGTGAGTGTATGCATCTCTCAAATGTATAATGTAGGTGTGCTCATTCAATTATCAATGCAGAAACGCAGATACTCTCTGTTGGGGCACAGGAGAGCACGTGTTCCCTTTGGAAAGGCTCCAAGAAGCAAAAAGCTTCATGCAAGGGGTCCTCTCAATGCTCAGGAAAACCAGCAAGAGGTTGAGGCAGGTATGATAATCTGAGCATCCCTTGTGCTCATGTTGATCATCCTGCACCTCAGGCCTCCCAAACAATCTATTTCGCAGCATGGTCCATACAAACTGAAGTAAATACAATGTGATAACCCATTACCATTACATGAGCTGACATGTGCAGGAGTCCATATCAAAGGCAGTTGCCCAATGCAGCATCAGTGGGACAGGGGTAGTGTACTGACAGGAGATGATGTGGGCATAACAAAAGAGACACACTTGGCTTGTCACATACACTAGCTATAACATCCACATTTAACCTTGTTCTTGGAACACCCATCTTCATAATCATTCCTGTAATGCAAATCTCCAAGCACATGGCATGCATGGAGATTTGCCCCCAACATGTGTCTGTTGCCCTTGATGTTTGGTGTCAACTGATGAAGTTCATATGGCACTTGTCAGCTACCATCAGGCACACCTTCATTGAGATCCTCCTCCTCCCGCAAAATCCAGTCACCAGTGTCTGACTGTTTGTCTTTGCCATGTTGAAACTGATTGATTGCTCTGCACATGTCAGTTTGACTGCCACAATCATGTCATTGATCTTCAGCAGTTTGGTAGGTAGGCAAAAAGGATCATCATCATCATCAACATACTCGTAGTGTCTGACAATCTCTTACCAAGGCTGCCACAATGGGGTATCCAGAATGGCCAACTTGCAAGATACCATAAAATCCACAGTATATAGTTTGGCAATGTCTGACACAAGGAGCGTCACCCCATTTGTACACTGCACAATTGGGGGATTGCTCAGTTCAGCCTGATCTCAACTGATATTAGATGGATACTATCTGGTCCCATCAAAATTCTTACCTGGGGCCAAATCTTTGAAGCAAAGTGTCCTGTCCCACATTCCAATGTTGATGGCCCACTGTGACATGATGGTCCATCAGTATGGGTGGTCATGACAACCCAGTAGGGGGATGTACTGAGTGATCCCGACGAGCATATGCTTCTGCTGCTTCAGTATTTTTGGAAGATGCCACCACTGACAATGCCTGCCCAAATTGATGTCTGTTCAAGCATTAAAACACATTCCTGTCTAGTACAAAGGCACAAGCACCCAGCCAGAAATTGAAATCGTTGTGCAAGAGAGCATTGCTGGCCTTCAGCAGAATATAATGGGGAGGGCAATCTGGCCAAGACTGTCAGGTTGGTGAGTGGGGGTTGATGGGAATTTTTTTGGCCACAGTAAAGTGATAGACACTGTAACTGGGGAGAGGAATGTGTGAACTGTTGGCCATTTGGAACGTTCTTGTTTCCAGGATGTTTGATAGGTCCCAAGGTGTGGGAGGTGGTCCATCATTAGTGAGTTGTACAGGGGAGGGGTTGAGCAACTGTGACTTATTGTGTGTGTCTCCCAATGAAGGAGGACGCTCAGGACAAGTGGATCCAGGCTCAAGCATGTGGAGACAATCACATATGCAGCTAGACTTGTGTCAGGATGGTACAAAACAAGTGGCCCCTATGATATACAGACTCTTAGACACCTCCCTGAGAAACAATACTATAACATGGTAAATTTACATCCACATATGGTGATATAGAAGAAGCACATGCTTCCAAGTCATCAGCCCCACTCAGGAAACTATTGACCATCACTTCCAAACAATTTTGGAACTGGCGGTGCAGTATGCAGCCAGTATGCCCAAATCCATGGGCATGTGAGGACTCAGGAGAGTCAGGGCCTATAGATCTGCCTTGACATGGGGATGAAACAGATTGCTTTTGTCCACCATTTGGACAAAGGGTTCCTCCAAGATGCAGTGGACACACAAGCGCATGCTGTTGACTTGGGCCCAACTGAGAGCATTTAATGCTGCCAGGGCCAGGCATTGGTGCAAAGGGGGGATGCTCATGCCAATAGATTGCTCTCTGGACATCTGGGATTGGCAGTGGTTGCAGAAGACAGGCAGATGCCTTAGATCTCAAAGTAAAGGACATTGTGCACCAGAGAGCATTGCAGGATAGATACGAGGCAGATGCTGGTCAGGGTGCCATTGTCACATAAGCACTGCCATCACTGTTCCAGCCTTTTCACAAGTATGACTGTGCCTGATCACATCCATATATGTGCAGTTGGTGGACAATAATGATAACATGGGAATTGTACTAA
Source organism: Dacryopinax primogenitus (assembly GCF_000292625.1). NCBI lineage: Eukaryota > Fungi > Basidiomycota > Dacrymycetes > Dacrymycetales > Dacrymycetaceae > Dacryopinax > Dacryopinax primogenitus. The sequence goes on along the minus strand of NW_024467209.1, from coordinate 489,167 downwards.
TTGTGAAAGATACAGTGTATGATCATGTAGGTATTGTAATACAAATGCCCATGCAATAAGTGCCTACTTCTTCTGCCCATTGCTCATATTCTCCATGCTTGCTGCCTTAACATGCATGTCCTCATCAGCAAAAGTATTAATCTGGTGGTGCACCCCATGGAGGGTGATGTCATCTGGCTGGGATAGGATAACTCCCACTTTGGGCTCCAGTGCCAATGACTTGGAAGATGCAAGTTCACTTGAGGATTGGGAGCAACCATTGAGAGAAGGGGTGAGTGGAATGCCAATAGACACCTTTGACTGCTACAGATCAACATGAGCAGCTTGAGGGGCAGAGCAATAATGTGCTAATGTCAGGGCCTTCAAGAAGATTGCCACATTCCATGTGAGCAATAGATGCTGAAAGCGCCTCATCTTAGTCCTCCATAACGTCCAGAGGCACAGGAATACTCCAAATGGGACTGGCTGAACCTATGAAGCTGATTGATCTAATGATAACCATGCTACTCTCAATGAGGTGAGTGCAGGCTGCAAAGGAAGACCAGCACATGATATGCTTACCATATTCCCAAAACTTTGCAGTGAACATGTTTGCTGATCTTGATAATAGATAGTGGCGCAATTTTCTTCTTGGAGATGAGATTGTTCAAGTTGGTGGTCAGCATGATGGGAATGCTAGCAAATCCATCACTGATCTCCATCCTATTGTGTGATGAGAGATAGCCATTTTGAGTTGAGATGAGCGAACATACAAATACTGCTGGGAACTGAAACCAAGGTCATTCTCATCTCAAATACTGAGAACTTGCACAAAATGAGTGGGGATAGGTCAATTTGCTAATAGGGCTTCACATGTACCTCTCTCTTGAGGGAGACATACCTGGTAGTATTCAGGTAAGTCATGTTGATTTGCATCTGGGTCACGGTGCTTTCCTTACATATACAACCCCCTTGGTCATGTGGTCTGGGTACAGGCTTTTGGCAATAGAGACTAATGCTTACTACAAAGATGTGGCTATCTGTTTTCAATACATATTACATGGAGTGTTTCATGTCAACATCATAGTGACCATTTGCTCTGGACTGCATTTATTGATTAGTGACAGAGGATGTGGTAATGATCCCAGATGCTTGCATCGAGTAAACATGTCATGGGATATGGACTATAGGTCAACACAAGGTCAGCTGTGGAATATCAGAACAAATGCTAAAGGTGCATGCTATCATTAGGAGGCCTTGGAGGTAGACTCTGTACAGGAGGAACAATCTGTGCACTAGTGGACATCAGTATGGGATGGCAGGTCAAGAGGATTGGCAGATTACCTCATACATGCACATCAGGATAGGATAACAACTCTCCATCTCATAAACGAGGGCAGCTGCGATTTTCTGGATATCAGAAGCTGACATGTGTTGGAGGGAATGACTTGTAGTGTCTTGCTCAGTTTGATACCTTGATGCAGGATTGGGACATCAGAAGCTGAATGCACAAAGCTGCACAGATGGCCAAACCCAAGGACAGCATGTTTTGACATTGTAGCTTGGCTGTGACTTGGTTGATCATTTGAATGAAGAGTATGAGTTTCATTTGCCGAAGGCTGTCAATCCATCAGTGATGGAACAAGATTGTGGCTGCCATGGGGGTGAGGATGGCATTGAGAACCTATCTGGATAAAATACAGACCTGGGTCCATTGCCAATTGCAGGAACTGATGTGCAGGGTGTAACATCATAACTGTCACCAGAAGGGAGCAAGTTGAACATGATGTAGAGGTGCTGAGCAGAGGAGAGTTGGGCTGTGGGAGTGGCTGCCTGACAATGGCACTCCCTGAACCTTTGAGGCCAAGTGAGATTTGGTTGATAGTGCTTTGGGTTGTCACCTCAAGAGATGCAGCTTCTTTGGGGGGTCAGAGGTCCATGGCAACGTCAGAGAGTGCAATGGGGGGGTGAGCAGTGATCCAAAGCGACTTGAGCTCACCATCAATGGCCTGCCAGGAAGGGCCTGACAATGCAGAAGCTTTATTTGAGTAAGGAAGAAGTGTTAGATGTTGAGATATCAAATTTGAAAATGAGAATGTCATTAATGTTTATGTGTACATTCCTTGAATGTGATACTGAGAGGAAAGACATTGGGAAGGAAAGATTGTACCATCAACAATACCTCTGGAGCTAGCCTGTGCATGCTTTGTAAACCCATTGTTATGAAACAATGTTCCTCCAATCAACTCTATGAAATGATCCCCTATTGCAGATACTTGTGAAAAGGCGGAGGTTAGGGAGGACTTGTTAAATAATGTCTTTGTGGATCAGATTGGAATACCCTGTGACAGCAGTGTCAAGAGTCAACCATATCACAATATCAGTGCCTTCCTCATAAAAGTACACATGAAATGCCTCTGGTAAGTTGTCCAAGACATTGGGTAGGAAATACTGCACAGGAAGCCATCTCCCTGCATAAATTTCAAGCCAATTTGTCATTGAATCATGTTCTGACAGCTGGCTGGGATGCCAACTGTGGGTGGAGGGGCTTTGAGGGAAGTCAATGGACTGATCATGGACATTTGCCATGTCTTTGATTGGGTGAGGCCAATTGGAAGGAGGCAAGGGAGGATCATGTAAGAGTCTGGGGTGAGAACCCATGAGCGAATGCTCTGTTATTGTGGTTTGGGGAGTTGATGAGCTGGCGGATCTGAGGGTATTGGGAACAGAAAAGTTACAGAGAATGCCACCTATGACACACATGATCTCCTGAGATGGCAGAGCATCTTGGGTGGTAGGTACACTTTCAGCAATAGAAACTGGAGGAGACAGCATGATGGCAGCAAGTTGCATGTCTCCTGGCTGAATGGCCACTGGTGCAATGTTGGGATGCAGAGAAGATTGCATTGATGTTAAGCCACATTGAAAGGAAGCAATGACATTGACCATGCCATCTGGAAGAGTGATGTTGAAAGGCATGTCTAGGTGAGGCAGGAGGCCTGTTTGGTGGTATCATTGCTGCAACCCTATGATTAGTGAAGGGAGATGAATGAAATAGGCTGGGCTCACATAGGATCTCATAAATTGATAAACTAAGTTGTGCCTGACATGCACTGCATCCAAAGGCATCTGAGCACAGGCCTGACAGTTCAATTCTGTAATGATGATTGCAAATAAAATGTAGTGGAGACCATCTGCCGGTACCACATGCCAATCATCAATAACATCCATGGTGTCCTCCTCAGGAGGTTGAAAAAGGGCAAGACAAGCTGATTAGAGTGTTCATCAGCTATCTTTGCTAAATAAAATGTTTTTACACAGTGCAGCATGGACTCCCACTAGTCGCATCCATCTCCAGATCTGGTGAAACCCATGTCCCCATGATTGGACTTGTATGTGAGGAGGCGTTTCACTAAGCTGAGCAGAGAAGGTATTGGTTTTGAGGGATTGTAGGTGGCAAACCTGGCTATTCTGCATGGCAAGTGTTTGGGGGTCAGCCATGTTTCAAGTGTTATGACCACACACTCAGTTGAATGTTTGTGTTGTCTTTAACCCAGACATCGAGTGTGCCTGGTGCTATCCACACTGACACAATGCCTTTGCAGACTGTGTTGCAATGTGGCGAGAGACAATTTCTAGCATCGAGAAGCCTCCAAATGAGATATATCAGTGTTGCATCAGTGAAGAACCGGAGATTAGCAGATAGAAGATGTACAATGCTCTATTAATATTATATATATATATACATGTACAGAAGGAGTCCTTGTGTTTGTGTGATGTGGTAGGGTCCACCAACATACACAGACTGCCAGCAGTTTCTTTGACCTTGACCACATCGAGCTACCTGAGACTTAAACTGGTTGCCAGGACAGAAATCATTCTACCTCAGACTTAAACTGGTCACCAGGAGAGAAATCATCTGCTGATACTATCATGAGCACCACAGTGAGGGGTTCTTACTGATCCATCTAATGGTGCTAATAACTCAGGATTTACTGAGCAACATGGACCAGAGGAGAATTGATGAAGTGGTGGACCATGTCAAGAAGTACTTAGAGATGTCCGGTGCATGGAGGGGGTACCAACATATGCTGCACTGACATTGAGCATGCATCAGAGGAACAATTGCCCTCCCTGTATCAAGCAATATTGCCAGATCCTTGCCAAAAGATTGTTCTCAGTCGGACCCTCCATGCTGTGAGGCAGCATGAAACGTGGACAATGATGTTGTGCAACATATCTAACACTCCTCTGGGAAACATGGACAATATCTGGCACACACATGAGCTGGATGTGCTGCAAATGTTGCAGGTCAACTCTTCAACCTGGGTTGCACCTAAGACTGACAGGTGTGCTCCCAGGAGTGCGGAATCACCAGCAATCGTCTCTTGGCTTAGGTAGTCCAGGAGTTGGAGAGCAATTCAGACGCTGGTGGAGATTTCAGGATGGGAGTGTGAGGGAATGATGTTGGCATGACTGGGAATGGTGTTGCGGATTTGGCAACACTTGGATCGTGCCTGGTGAAGGCAGTCTCCATTTGGAGCCGAAGTTTTGTGTATGTAGGTAGGGGAAGAAGGAATGGACGGGCATGTGACCTGCGTCAAATCTAAAAGGAGTGAGAGTAAACATGCATTTGCTTGATTTCACACGACATTACACAGATGATGCAACCCTGGAATAAAATTGCTTAATACTAGTACAGCGTAGTATTCTGGATCTGGCAGTAACGTGCAGAGAATGGTTATTTGTATTGGAGTGGGTAATATGAGGTGTCATGAGCTACAATACAGTGTTTGTTAAGATAGAACCGTAGGCGATCATGTGTCTGAGTGCACATCAGGACTGAGCCCATCCTGATGTTCCAGTGCTTCATGTAGACGTTTGTTCTCCTCCTTCAACGCATCCATCTGACGTCTGAGAATAATGATGAGGTGCATTTTGCAAATTGATTCTTCTTCGAAAGCCTTGGCTTTATTGCGCCAAAACAAGGAGTCGGTGGACTGAGCATCAGCATCGAGCGCGAAATCGACAGGGCTAACCTCGACTTTAATCTACAAAATCAGAAGTTAGCATCGTGGTTACATGAGCTCATAAACCACACACCTCGTCGTCCATAGTCAAATCCACAACCTTCACCCTCTTTGCATTGTGGAGCGTTTCTGCAGATCGAGTCGGTGAACAGGAAGACGGTAGCGGGCTATAGGTACGCATACACCTTGGACATGTCGTTTTGTTCTCAAAAGAGTTTCTAGATCAATTACGGTCACCAGAGGAGTACCTGTTGGCACGCCCGGAGACATCTGCGGATCTCCAACAGAGATCAGCCTTCGGGTAGGAGCGATCGTTCCTACCGATCCGGTAGTTGGCACAACGGCCCCCAGCCGCGCCCGTACTGCGAGTCGCACGAGTTTTAGACGTTCGAGCCCGTGGAAGAGTCAGTGCGCTACTCCTCTTGTGCCCAAGGATCGGGCCGATGGCGGAGATCTTCGTTCGAACGGCGGATCGAAACAGCAACCCTCCGCGTCCCAACCAGGAGGGGAAGGAAGAAGCGTGACGACCAAGTCCATCACCGCGTCGAAGGCTGTCGCCAATGGTGGCCAGCCACAAGGCAGGCAAGCCTACGGCGGGCTGAACAAAAACAGCAAAGTAATCAGCATGCATCCTAATGCGAAGGTGTCTGTCCCAAACGCGAGCTCGAACATACAGGCTTCGACTTCATCCGAGTGCCAACCGAAGTCTTCATCCGCCACGACGGGGTCGTCCGCAGCCAACGGGCAATTGCCTGCTTCTGCGAATGCCGTCTCAACTGTCAAGACGACCCAACATTTCAACTTGTCCAACTTCATCACCGCTGCAGCCTTGGAACACGTGGAGCCCACTCGTATTGCATTCTCAGAGCTGAACGCAGGCCTACGCTTTGATTGGACGACATATGGACGCATATACGAGATCAGCGGGCCCCATCGCTAGAAAAACGAGACGAGGGAAGGCTTTGTTCTAACTTTGAAGATTGTGGATAAGGATGGGGTATGTCTATAACGTCAATGACTTGATGAGCTACGCTAACATTATGCAGAATAAGATGCTCGTCGGCTCGTTTGACCCCGTCGCGATTGAACGCGTAATGGCCGAGGCTGTTGTGGGAAAGGTGAGAGGTGATCTGATATTGCGGGGCGGGATGTTACTCACGTAGCGTGCATCAGGTGATGGAAACTAAGCAACGTGCGAGTCTGTCCAGTGAAGGAAGAATTTTTCCAGCCGGACATCTTGCCTTTGCAAATGATGTTGAAGTACAATTCCACTTTCTCCTTCCCAAATTCTGTACGTCCAAGTGGCTCGAAAGGGGGACATTTCACTGACTGGTTCTTAGGACTTCGAGATACCAGCAATGCCCATGCAATTGACAGGCATTCACCTGCTCCGTGGCCTGGAGTTCAAGTCCCGCGTGAACGTTCTGGGTGTGGTTCTGCATGTAGGGCAGGTGGCTTCCTTTTCCAAGAAAAAGCGTGTCGCTGGTGAAGAAGCCGAAGGTGATGAAGGAGATGATACGGCGGAACGCCGCCGCCTAGAAGTGCAGCTAGTGGACAGATCGCTCTTCGTTGTCCGTTTGACTCTGTGGGATCAAAAAGCAGACGACTTCAAGGCCAAGCGCGGGGACGTTTTGTTGCTGAAAAAAGTTGTTGTGGTGAATCATGGTGGTGTAAGCTTGAACGCTTACAAGTTCACCAAACTGGATTTCGAACCCAATATTAGTGGGGTGACCGAGTTGAAGGACTGGTAAGTCAAGGTACTACACGCGAATTATTATTGACGATGCTCCAGGTACAGCGCATTGCCGGAAGATCCTGGGTTGAAACACGTGTCTTCTGGTTACAGTGCTTCTGCTGGCCTACGGGACGGCATTGTTCCGCGATCATCACCGTTATGTATCAAGGACGTGCTGGAGTCCAACCTCGGTCATGGTGCGAGAGTTGATACGTTCCACTTGGAAGAAGCGATTACCGGTTTTGACTGTCAAACTCTCTACGAAAGATGCCGGCACCCAGACTGCAACAGGAGCCTGGAAAATCGTGAGCATGCTTGTGACATCGCCAGTCATGCAGTTCAGTCGGAGGACGACGGTGAAAAGCGTTGGTGGTGAGTAGTGAAGCAAGATGGTTGCCAGACGGTCTACTTAATCTTACAAAGTTATAAGCTGGTGATGACGGTAGGGACGAAGGCCAAGGAAATGCTCAAAATTATGGCCTTCTCGCCTGTGGCGAACGAAATTCTGAATGAAGCTCCGGAGGAATTGGTGAAAATGAGAGTAGGTGTCTTCCACAAAAGTCCCAAGACGTAGCTGAAGCAACATAGGACAATAACGAAGGCGGGTATGAGGCACTATTATCCTCCCAGCTTGGGACAATCTACAAATTCACTGTTCAAGCTCGCACTCGGCGCTGGAAGGTACCGTTCATCCTGTGAGAGCTGAAACGCGGCACTAATATTGAATAGAATTTTGACACCGGGAAGTTTTATACGGAACTGCAGTACCACGTCGTCGCCGCTCACCTGAAAGAGGAAGACGAAGAAGAACAGCCCGTGGAAGAGGTGGAGGATGAGGGGGACGGGGACGGGGAGGAGGAGAATGTGGGGGCGAAATGGTCCTATGAGTTCTGAGAAGATTGTCTGCCCATTAGTCTGCTACGATAGATTACGCTTATGATTGTACAACTATGCAAACGTTACACCTGCCACCCATACTACGGACACCTATACCGGATATCCTGAGATTATCCGGCGGATTATCTCACGGAACGCTCGAGATTATCCCGAAGCGACCGTATGCAGAGCGCCCAGGGATTATCCAGTTTGGCGCTCTTAGAGCGTCTAGGATGATCCAAATCGACTGAGTCGGCTGATACGCCAAGGGATCGGAGCGGCAAATACGTTCCATGCGGCATGGGCAAGAATAGCCACGTGGAGAAAGGACCGCATTATTGCGATTGGGAAAGTGAGGTAGGGATCGTAAGAAGTCGTAAGGATTGCAGAGGAGTTTAGTTAGTGTGTAATGGGACTGGTATATGCATGAACATTGTATAACGGTGGCAATGGAACGACGTACTGGCCAGCACCCAATAAGAGCTCGATATTAGGGAAGGAATCAAGACAAGGCTGCGCGAGAGGTCAGTCTTCCAAAGCCTGAGAGGGGAAAGTGACCACTTACTGTCCGGCACCTTAAACAAGGAGATACGAGAGTGGTGTGTGGGTGCCATCGATTGTAGACAGACGGTTTTATACTCCCGCGGGGAAAAAAGCTTGGCCCTTGCCTTTGATTTCCTTCCCATGTTTCATTTATTTTATGGGGCGACACCATTCCTCTCTTCCGGCACCGAGGAGATAACTTCCTGCCCGTGTTTCATGTTTGATTTTATGACACTATTCCTCTCCGTTTTCCTTTGCCTTGTCAATTGAACGAGGCATCGAAGGTTCCAGAATATCGACCACTGGTGGTTGTGAATGTGCGGGGAAATGGTCCTCCTGGCGACATGCATTGCCATCGACTCCACAGCGCGGGCAAAAGTCTGGGCAAGAGAGCACATGAGCGCATCAGGGCGGACAAGGTTGCTAATTCGCATTCGGCCTCATTATTTGACTAAGCCCGAGCTGGGGGTATGCAGAACTCCAGGGTCGCCTCATGGGGAAATTTAAGTCACCGCTATAGCATGGTAGAAAGAAAATGTACAAACAAGCTGAAGAGATCTTCAGTTCACTTGCGGGATTCACCGGTATGACGAGCAATCGATCACCAGTTTGCCACTCTAGCGGGATCGGCAGAGCGAGGTCGTCGTATGGTGCGTATCCAACAATGGCTTGAATTCGTTGAATTTGAATTTGGGTCGTAAACATGAGGGTCCCCCTGTCTCATACTGCATACCCAAACCCACAGCCTTCCTACGTCTGTGGCCGGTCCATATCGATCTTCCATCCCGCAAGTGGACGGATCCCATACCCATCCCTCTCGCGTTTCAACAACCTCCCCATAGCCGCCCATGCAATCATGACGGCGTTATCTGTGCATAGCTCCAGGGGTGGATAGAACACTTGCAGAGGTTCTCCTGTACCTGCATGTGCGGCTTCTGCTGCTAGGGGCAGTCTACGCTTACGTGAGCCGGGATGCTTACACACGTTGTATGGCGCCACTGTACCGGGTTCGGAGGTAGAGGTTAGTTGCCACCCCACCGGAGGCGACTACTGCTCTCGGCTGGACGCCTCGTACTCGACACTCCTTAACAGCGCGAGCGAGCTTGTCCTCGAGTTGCATTACAGCCGCTTGCTGGAATCTGCTCTAGTTAGACGTGCACATGTGTAAGAAAGAACAGGCGAACCTAGCCGCTATGTCTGCTCGTGTTCTGTCCGATAGCTCGCCTGAGCGCTGTTTGTGGTCGATAATCCGCTTTGTGGCTGCTCTCAGACCGCAGAACGAGAATTCGAGTTGCCCTGGCATCATCGTGGGTAGCGTAATTGAGGGATCTAGAGTATCGGAGGTGCTGGCGAGGTGTTCCAGCGCGGCACCAAGTCCCCGCTTGCCCCATTCCAGACCGAGAAGAGCAGCTACGCGGTCAAAGGTCTCCCTGCCCAAACGTAGGTTAAGAGTGCAGAGGGTTCGAGTGAGAAGCAACACACCCAATAGCCTCATCCGCCGTCTGGGCGATAAGTTCAAATTTGTCCTCGCTGTGTACTAACACAAGCATCGTATGGCCTCCACTGACAAGCAGCGTCAGATGCGGAAAGGGCGGCACCTCAGGATTTGTCAAGGTGACCGTCAACGCGTGTGCTCGCTGGTTTCGTCAGCCACTGCCGAGGAGGACGTGAACAGAGCACACCATGTGGTTCACGCCTACCAAAGGTTTTTCCAGAGCGATCGCAAGTGTCTTTGCGGCGTTGCAGGCTACAGCTAAGCAGCCACCCATGCCTGGTCCTTGGGTAAAAGCGATTGCGTCGATGTCGTTCATCTGCATCTGTGCTGTGTCCAGAGCGCGTCGTACTGTGAACGGCATCTGTTCTGTATGGGATAATATGGCGAGATGCGGATGGATGCCTGCATATATCTGGTGTCTGCTTCGTGTGAGCGCAGGATGTAGCTAGATGAGAGGACTCACATGTGGTTCTGCTTGAGGACGATGTTAGAGTGGATGGTTCTGTTGGAAGATACGATGGCAGCGCATGTATCGTCTGCGGACGATTCGAGGGCAAGAACGACAAATGGCTTTGAACATGATGGAGAGGAGAAGAGTCTGCTCAAACGTCCACGGGAGACAGTAGACAGTTGTCTGTATGCGATCATTGACTGATGGTGGCGACCGTCGAAGATGTCAACGTGCACACGACCTTGAATGCGTCGACCCCGTCCATGGCCCCAACTCCTCTTCTCAACATCGTCCACTCTCCCACCAAAGGCCGTTGTATCTACCCAACCACCCCCCTCTCCTCCGGCGCAGCAGTGCTCCACGCCCTCCCCTACGCGCTAGGCGTCCTCCCCTCCCACCGCAAGCGCCTCTGTGCCTACCTCCCCTGCTCCCTCCCAACAACAAGCTACTACACCACCTCCTGCTCGGGGTGCGGGGCAGTGTTCTACTGCTCTATAGACTGCAAGAGGGGGAACGAGGAGAAGCATAGCTGGATATGCGCTGGGCTGAGGAGGCTGAAGGGGTGGGCAAAGGACAGGCATATAGCAGGTATGATGGTGCTTGTGCTGGAAGTGCTCGCGCAGGCAAAAGTGGACGGCTCTCCCTGCGCATTGGAAGCAGATGCGGACAGTGAGCTGAGGGCAGAAGCCTTCCGAGCCGTCTACAGCATGGAGGACGCTGACGTGCCCGTGCCCGTGCCCGACAAACCAACGTTCGCCCAAGTCCTGGCACTCCAGTCCCACCTCTCCTCCTGGTCTGCAGAAGACATGCGTACATGGACACAGCACACCCACTTCCTGCACTCCCTGTTCTCCGGTTGCTTGCCTGGGCTCTTACCTGCCGAGTGGGGGCTGGGGGAGGTGCTCGATCTGGTTAGCAAGTTGGAGAGTAACTCTTTCGGCCTGTTTGCGGGGGATTCTAACCCTATCCGGGCGGTGCGATCCGCTGCTGGGAAAGTAGAATTACAGCCAGTGGGAGAAGGAGGAAGAGGAAGATGGACATGGACATGGACGGGGAGGGGGCTAGGACTAGAACAGGGACAGGGAGGGCCAAAGCATGTTTTGCCAGAGGCGTATATTCTCACGCTTCGGGGTTTAACCATTCCTGCAGACCGAACTTGCGTGCAGACCCGCTCACGGCGGTTGAGCTGTTCGCCTGTCCCTCCCTACCCTTGGCCGGGCTCTCACACGCGCAGGAAGAGGAGGGAGAAGAGGCAGCAGGGGAGGCGGAGAAAATCCGAACAGTCGGCCTCGGGTACCCGCTCAGCTTCACACTCATCCGCGACGTGGAAGAGGAAGAGGAACTGACCATCTCCTACGTCTCCCTGGACTTGCCACGCGCGCGGAGGAGAGCGGTGTTGAGCGGGGAATGGTACTTTGACTGTGGGTGTGGGAGATGTTTGGAGGAACGGAGGGGGAGGGGTAGGGGTAGGGGTAGTGTTGAGAGGGTTGAGGGGGTCGGTTGAGGGGGTTGTAGAATGCACGTTGTAGGATGTAGTTTGTACGTTGTACGTTGTAGGCTGTAGCTGTAGGATGGTGTACATGCATAACCGATGATGATTATGCTCGTGCGAACTACGCTCTGGGCAGACACAACGAGGAGAGGAAAACAGAGATGGAGATGAAGAGGAAGAGAGAGAGAGAGAAAGGGAAATGGAGAGAGAGTTCGTGCATGCGGCCTTGCCCGCTACCGCTAGAAAGAGAGCTCGAAGCGATGGAAGCGCTGGAGCCGATCGACAGTCGAGGATCAACAGTTGAGGCGAAGGATGGATGGATGGATGGAAGGAGAAGAGAACAGTGGTTGATGCGATGGCGATGGGTTGCGAGACGAGTTCGAGTTCGAGTTCGAAGTTCCGAGTTCGGGAAGCGTGGACATGGTGGGATTGGGGATGCGAGGACGGCGGTCCGCAACGACAAGGTCGACAGCGAAGGGAAAGCTCGAGCCGACATGGACATAGGACGTAGAACGTTGAACTCGGTCGGGAGATGGGGAGGACCAGATCGCCTCAAAGGATCACACAACACCCGCTCCTTTCCTCTCTCTCCAACCTCCGTCCCAAACTCGGGATCTCCCCACTCCTCCTCCTCCCCCCCGTACCCCCCGCCCCACCCGCCCCTTCGCGCATGAGCATCGCCGCCCGTGTAGCAGCCTCGAAAACGTCGTCCACGCCCTCGTTCTTGAGCGACGAACACTCTTTGTACGCTCTTGCTCCGATGTCGGATGCCATCTGTTCCCCGCGCACGCGGAGGATGTACGGGTAGTTGACCCCCGAGGCGGGGTGGACAGGCGCGTCGGGTGGGCGGAGATCGGCTTTGCACCCGACGAGGATGACGGGAACTTGTGGTCCACAGATAGAGCGTACTTCTTCGATCCACTGGGGTGTGTTAGCCAGATCATATCAGAGGGTACAGGGTGGAGGACAGGGATGGAAGGGGGGACGCACTTTGACGGAAACGTTCTCGAGAGAATCGGGAGTGTCGATGGCGAAGGCGATGAGAATTACATGACTTTTGGAGTAGGATAACGGGCGAAGGCGCTGGATCCCATTAGCACAGATCTGGAATAGCACGTTTCCCAGTAGCACACGCACCTCGTACTCTTCCTGTCCTCTGTACGTACACGTCTATCAGCAACAGCAAGGCACAGAACAGAAGGAAGGGACTGACGCAGTATCCCACAAAGCGAGCTGTACAGGCTTCCCATCAAGCCGTATTTCCGCTACGTAGTTCTCAAATATCGCTAGTAGAGTGCGGGGTAAACGATGAGCATGAGTCGGCACGGGTTGGGGAGTAAAGAGGGTGAGAGAAAGGTGGAATTGGGGTGCTCCCTCATGCTGGGAGTGGGATAAGAGGAAGAAGGGGAGGGGGACGTACTAGGCTCGTACTCTTTTGGGAATTCGCCCATGGCGAATACGCATAAAAGGCTGTCTAAAGTCAGTATTTATTGCATTTGGGAAAGAGCAGGTCGGGGTCGAACTCCCCCCC
>NW_024467209.1:452476-475699 GCF_000292625.1 Dacryopinax primogenitus | reverse complement strand
CCCCCCCCCTCCCCCTCGAGAGACGCACCTCGTCTTCCCACACGCGCCATCACCGACGATGACAAGTTTTCGCCTTATCTAAACTTCAAGTGAGCACGGAGCGTCGACTGTTGCGCACTAGAGCACTGTTGCTGTTGCTGTTTGTGCTCAGAGTTGGACTTACCGCTTGCTGAGAAGATGACATCTTGCGGAAGGACCAGCTTTGGCTAGTTTTTGACGTCCGGGGACGGGGACGGTCGTTCTTGAACGAAGAGTTGAGGTAAGGAGGGAGTAGGAGTAGGAGTGGGATGCCGCTCTGGCTTTGGCTGTGTATGGTGTGGTGTGCGTGCGATGCTCTCGGGGTCGAAGTGTAAGTGAAGCTGCTGGCGAGAAGTTGTGCTAGTGGCCCTGCACGCTGGTCAGACGTCTGACGATAACACTCTGACTTTGGATCGCGATTACCCTCACCAGCGTCGATGTCGACGTATAACGGTGATACGGTAGTCGAGTGTTAGTTTCTAAGTTAGAATTGGAATTGGAGTATACGTGTGCTGTAGGGAGTTGCTGGCGAGGAGTGTGAGAGCGTACTGATGGATGCGCTCAATGCCTCTTCCAAACCCTGCGCACTTGAGGGGCGGTGCGCTTTGTTTGTCTCTTCCTATGCGGCTACTTTTACTGTTTCTACTACTTCTGCAACTACATCAACATAAGGCCTAGAACTATCACAGCCTAGCACGATATTCCCGGATAATAACATGCATTTCCCTTCTATGGGAACGTTGGCGCCCCTGCCGAGTTGGTGCTGTCAGGAAACCCGAGTAACCCTAAGCTACCAGCTTAGATTTCCGGTTTCGAGTGCAGTCGCTGGCTATGGCTACATAACGTTCGCACGGAATTCCGACTTCATTCACAATACCAACCTCCTCGGTGTGAGCTACCAGTGCTGCATCCTAGAAGAAAAGAAAAGTGAAGTAAATGAAAGGAAATGAACGTGGTTGAGGAGTTGAAGAGGTAAGGCCGAAGAGGGTCCGACGGCATCGGATGGTTAAGCGCCGGCACTGAGCATGTTAATGACGGGGAGGAGGTTGACTAGAGGATGAGGAGAGGTAACGTAGTGGGGCATGTCCACGTTAGACATACTCTCACTGTACAAGTAGAAGTATCCTACAACGAGGAACGAAACACCGAACTTTGAGTCAAGCACGTTCATACACCAAGCACGTGCGTTTAAGCGCCCACCTGTTCATCCCACATATAGTAGCTCCCACTCCAGGTCGAGTAACCTTCAATAGCGCATATCCTTACTCATCCAGATCATCCAGAACTTCTGCAGGGGAAGACGTAGGGTGACGTCATTTCATCCGATCGTCACTTCTTTGCGCCTCTCTCTCTTCCTCGAGATCGGACATCCACTACTGAGGGATATATAAACCCACAATTGGGAATGGACAGGATATGCTACTTTCCCACTTTGGACGTTCTTGTCCTCCTTTTACTAGACTTGGGAGAGGGATGGTAATCCGAACTACTGCATCTGCCAACAAGAACACAAACATGAACACGAACAAGAACGGAAAACGGCCAGCGCCAGCCTCTTCCTCTCCTAACAAACGCGCGCGTACCATCCACGGACACTCAGATCCCCCTGAAGTAAAGGACAAGATCGCTAGTGCCTCTGCTGCAGCTGCCGTAGACGCCCATTCTCCACTTTCTATCCTAGAGCGGGCGCTTGACCGCCGCCCACCTGGGAAGTTGGAGGGTGAGTGTGTGGTCTACTGGATGCGCATGGAGGATATGCGCTGTACGTCTCTCCCTCTTCCGTCTGAGCAGGGTGGGCACTGAAAGTGCACATACAAAGTGAAGGACAACCGCGCCTTCTCACTCGCTGCGTCCATCGCTTTGGAAGGAAAGCTGTCGCTCATGACAGTCTTCCTCTTCTCTCCAGGAGATTATGAAGCACACGACCGCTCTCCCCGGCGTATAGACTTCATGCTGCGCAACCTCCGTTCACTGCGCGCCTCCCTGTCCTCTCTCGACATCCCCCTCTACACAGCCAGCATAGAGCCGCGGCACTCTCTCCCCCAGAAACTGGTAGACCTCCTGCAGGAGTACAGCGCCGTAACGGTATGCGCGAACATGGAATACGAAGTGGACGAGTTGCGGAGGGACGAGCGGGCCCTCCGTCTCGCGCTGGAAAAAGGCATCCGTTGCGAGTTCATACACGACAAGTGTATCGTCCAGCCCGGCAAGGTGCTCACGAAGCAGGACAAGCCTGTGCGTGCATACGTTGGGATCGAGGGCTCAGGCTGATGCTGACGGGCGGTAGTATACCGTTTACAGCCCGTTTTTGCGCAATTGGATATCGGTGGTACAGGGGGATTCGGCCACTCTGGAATGCGCGACTCCGGTGAAGAAGAACACGGTTTCCCTCACTCCGAAGCTCGAGGACTTGCTGAAGAACCCTACGCCTATTCCGGAGTATATACCCGGCTTTGAGTGCAAGGACAAGGAGAAGATGGCGCTGTACTGGCCTGAAGGGGAAGACGTAGCTTCGGAAGTACTGCGCCGGTTCCTGCACACCAAAGCAAGGAAAGAACAGCTCGGGGGTGGGAAGGGCGTACTGGCTTCTGGAGAAGTGGACGACCTGAAGCACAGCAGGATCATGGAGTACGGCGAGGGCCGGAACAGGGCAGACAAAGATTCCAGCTCCAGGCTGAGCCCGTACCTCGCCAGCGGGGTCATCTCAGCCCGGGAATGCCTGCGCCAGGTCCTAGCACTGAGCGGGCGTAAGAAACTCGAAGCGAGCAACCGGGAGGACGGTGCGCAGATGTGGACGCAGGAAGTTGCCTGGAGGGACTTTTACACCCATGTCCTCGCTGCGTTCCCCCGGGTGTCGATGGGCCGTCCTTTCCTAGAAAAATTCAACACGGTCAAGTGGGAAACGGACGCGAAAAACCTGCAGGCGTTCAAAGATGGTAAAACGGGATATCCAATCGTGGATGCGGCGATGCGGCAGTGTAATGAGATGGGGTGGATGCACAACCGTTCCAGGATGATTGCGGCCAGTTTCTTCGTCAAGGACCTCATGCTCGACTGGCGGCTCGGAGAGCGCTATTTCATGCAGTCATTCATTGACGGAGACCTGGCAAGTAATAACGGTGGTTGGCAGTGGACTGCGTCCACCGGCACAGGTAAGCAAGCATTAGCAGTACACTCCCCTCCACCCGGAAGTTGTTGAACATGCATGCACGCTGACTGAACTGACTGACTGACTGCACTCCAAACCGTAACAGATCCGCAACCGTACTTCCGCATCTTCCACCCTGTCAGCCAGGCAGCAAAAGCTGACCCTTCGGGTGACTATATCCGGCAGTTCGTCCCCGAACTGAGCAAGCTGAAGGGAAATGGTATGTCCTTTCTTTGGCGCTCATTGATCGGGCGGAGTCGGTTGATCAGGCATTGATATTCGTTCTTCCGTTCCGCAGTGCTGTATGCGCCATGGGAGCATATGCCACACGCGGAATTCGAGAAACTTGGGTATCCGGCACCGATTGTTGACCATAAGGAGGCGAGAGAACGCGCGTTGCGGCGATACAAGAACCCAGGTTGCGAGTGAGTGATGTCTCGGAGATGGGAGGGAGATGGAGACGGGAACGCGCAGCAAGGAAGGCATCACACTTGTGGGAAGGGGTCAACGAGGTCATATTACGTTCTGTTGTCAGGGGAATATTGGGGAGAGAGCGAGAGTGTCTAGCTACAAATATACTTTCTACTTTCTACTTTGGTTGTGTTTCTTTTCTTGGAATCGGACCAAAGGCGGTTTAAACAACGATACAGTGTTCCCTCTAGGGCACGGCATAATCTGTCCGTCCCTGGAGGGTTTGGGGTTCGAAAGGGCATGGGAAGGGAAGGGAAGGGAGGGAAGGGAAGGGAAGGGAGGGAAGGGTATGGTCAGAAAGGGAAAGGGATGGCGATGGGAAAGCGAAAGCGAAAGGGGCGCAGGAGCTCATTTCATGAGCGGCCCGTCCTGCGGGCCGACACTGCACTCCATATCCCGAACCAACCCCGTCCCGACCTCGTACACCCACCCATGCACCCAGAGCTTCTTCCCCTGCTTCCAAGCGTTCTGTACGATACTGGTATGCACTACATGCCTCACTTGCTGTTTGACGCTCGCGTCTAGCAGTAAGGGGAGGGCGAGCGCTTCTGGCTGGGAGGGGAGACCGAGCGAGCGGGAGAGGTTTTGAAGGGGGTCGAGCCACCGTGTTAGGGGGGTGGTGCTGCTGGGGCTGCTGGGGCTGCTGGGGGTGGGGGTTGAGGGGTGGGAGCACTGCTCAGCTTGGGAAAGGGAGTAGGAGGCGGCTACACCGCCGCAGGAGGTGTGCCCGCAGATTATGACTGTAAGGGGTTGGTACATGTACTTGTGAAGGTGGGGAGGGGAGGGGACGTACTGTGTTCTACGTGCAGGTGCTCGATGGCGTAGATTAGCACGGAGAGGGCAGAGTCGTCTGTCGGGTGGAACTGGCTATACAGCGTTAGCAGAACTGGGGGTGCAAGGATACAGTAGACAGCTCACTTGGCGATGTTCCTGTGTACGAATATCTCCCCAGGGCGGGAAGCGAGTTTGACCGTCTCAGGCACTCTGGAGTCCGAGCAACCGATCCAGAGGATCTTCGGTGTCTGTCCCAGCGCAGAGCGCTCAAAGAAGTCCGCTTCGACGGCTTTGACGTCTTGCGCCCATTGGTGGTTTTGCCGGATTAGACAGGAGAGGAGGGGGAAGGATTGGGCTTTGACTGGACCTGTGGGGGAGAAGGGGACTGGGGTTGGAGGAGGGGCGGGCAGGGGGAGCGCGTAGTTGTTCATGTTGTTTTGGGAGGTGTTGTTGTTGTCGTTGTTGGTGGTTACCTGGGTTTGTAAGGGTTGTGAAGAAGTAGTTGGGGGGGATGCGAAAGGGCGACAAGGGGGGGTTATATATGATTTCTTGTGTGAGAAGATAGACGGGCTTGACCGGTGCACCAGTAAGAAGGCGGCAGAAGCGCGCCGGAATGATCTAGCCAGTGCACGTGTTGCCTAGTGTTACGAAACGGGGATGATAATAGACTTGTTTAAAGTTGAATTGAATGCGGGGGAAGGCAAAGGGGAGCAACGAATTGATATGCGCTGGGGATGGTGGTGGATGGAAGGGAAGCCGTGTTGGGTTGCGATGAGCGTGCGAAGTGATGTGCCCTCTGACTGGATGGGTCGATGGGAACAGGGGCCCTGAAAATGATTTCACAGGGGAATCGCAGTTCGGGCGTCTGTACAGACCATCTTTCATAGCCTTTTACTCGAATGAATTAACTGGTTACTATACCCATTGATATTATTTAACAATTTGTATCAATAATATCATTGTTCGAGTAAGAGAGTCAAGTGCACAGACCATCACCATCCACCAAGCGTAAGTGTAAGAAGGATTTTCACAGGACAGATTTCCCCTCGGTGCACGGAAGCAACTCTATTTCTATTTCCAATCCACGTCATCGTCCTCTTCCCCGTCTTAGTCCGTGTAAAGAAATTCCATGCCAGCGGAGGCTGAACGAGAGATAACGGGTAAGGGGCCTCGTCCCTGAAGCTTAACCGAGTAACGCCCGTGTGGGACAAGGGTTCCCGAAGAGAGAACAAACGTGACTTGGTGAGAGACCGCGAGGTATTGCTTGATGATTGTTATGGGTAACTGCATGACTGCTTAACTTATAATATCATCTGACTGCAGCTAAAAGTGCACAGAAAACAGAAGGAGATAATATAAACACACGCTCATGGCCTCCTCGAATGGCTCTGGGTTCACCCATCGCACCACGCTCAAAGCAAGGCTCACAGCGCTAGACAGCGAAGTCTCCAGTGTAGATCGGGACATTGACAAGCTCCGAGTACTGCGACAGTCTTTGGTAGATGAGAAAGCCGCTGTGTTACGCGAACTTGAGGACTTGGGGTTGACTGCTTCTGGCGCTGCTGCCGGGTCGAAGAATGCGAATGCGAATGCGAATGGAAAGGGCAAAACGAGGAGGGAGAATTACATGGACGACTTTGAATGGAGTGGAGAGCTTCTTCACAGAGCCAAACAGGTCTTCGGAATCCAGGACTTCCGGTTCTGCCAAAAGGGGTCGGTCTCTCCCTCCTGGGAGCTCTGAACGAGGAAAAAGCTAAATATATGCAGCGTGTGTAACGCTAACATGGACGGGAGGGACGTCGTTTGTGTCATGCCTACTGGTGCGTATCTGACCTTGGCGCTAGGAGAAAACTGAGAGTACGTAGGAGGAGGGAAATCTCTCACTTACCAGCTTCCGGCGCTCTTGACACCTGGAACGACGGTCGTTATCTCCCCTCTGGTGTCGCTCATCACAGATCAGATATTGCATTTGCGCGAAGCGGGAGGTACGCGCTTCCTCTTTCATGCGAATGCTGCTGATGCAACGTAGTGGAGGCGGTGATGCTTACTGGAGGGACGAAGAAGGAGGAGTCCAGGGAGGTATTTAACCGGCTGGGGAAGAAGAAGCATGCGAGAGAGCAAGAGGAGAAGGAGATCAAGCTCTGTTATGTGACTGTATGCGCTTCTCTCACAAGTCGTGCACTGCTCATAAAGTGTATGCAGCCCGAAAGGATCGCGAAAAGCAAGACGTTCATGAGTCTTATGGAGAAGATGGCTCTGGACGGAAGGCTCGCGAGGATCGTCATCGACGAAGCCCACTGCGTCTCTTCCCTGGGGCATGATTTCCGGTAAGCCTAGCCAATACATTCCCGCGCATATACTGAGCACTGAGTTATCCAGACCGGATTATAAGAAACTCTCCATCCTGCGCCAGCTCTTCCCCTCCGTTCCTATCCTTGCTCTCTCCGCCACTTGTCCTCCGAGCGTACTCAAAGACCTGCTCAAGATCCTCAAGCTCCGCCCGGTAGTAGACGGAACCTCCGCCCCCCTGGACGGCGGGACGGTGTACTTCTCCTCTCCTCTTTACCGGGCCAACCTGCATTATTCCGTTCTCCCCAAACCGCCTTCTGCGGCAGGAGCAATCCAGGCTATGGCGGACTATATCCTTGCTCACCATAGGGGAGAGTCGGGCATCGTATACTGCCTATCGAAGAAGGACACACAGACGGTCGCGGATGGGATCGCCCAAGCCAGCAAAGGGAAGATCAGGACAGGGGTATATCATGCAGACGTAGAAGATGCGGAGAAGGAGGGCATCCACAGGCGGTGGAGAACCGGCCAGGTGCAGGTCGTATGCGCTACGATTGGTTCGTCCTTTCCTTGATAAGCTCAGCTCCGCTTATCAAATACACTCAGCCTTCGGCTTGGGGATCGATAAAGGCGACGTCCGCTTCGTACTGCATCATTCGGTGCGTATGACGTCGTTGAATATCGGGCAGTGCTGATGACACCAGATGTCGAAGAGCCTCGACGGGTTTTACCAGGAGTCTGGACGGGCGGGACGGGATGGCAAGCATGCGGATTGTGTATTGTATTATAGAGGGCAGGACGCGACGCGTCTCAGCTCGCTGATATGTGGCGAAGTCGAGGGACAAGAGAAATGTATGTTCGTTCATCGATCATTCATCATTCATCCATGTGTTCCATTAATGAAGGGCCCCGCTGACGCTATACTGTAGTGCATGAGATGCTACGTTTTGCGCAGAACTTGACCGATTGCCGCAAGTTGCTGTTCGCGAGGTACTTCTCCGCTTCCTCCGAATTGGCCACGGCGGCATGGGAAGACCCCTCCGCGCCTGCGTCCCTCGCCCCTTGTGGGCACTGCGACAACTGCCTGCGCCCGCCGAGCACCGTCAGCCGGAAAGACGTGACATTCCAGGCTTGGCAGATCCTCAGAGTTGTAGAAGAGGTATGTAGGGAGGGGGGACGGGTGACGGTGGGCATGCTTGCGGATTTGGCGAGGGGGTTGGGAGGGGGGGCGTTTGCTGTTTCGGGAGGGGGAAAGGGGAAGAGGCGGAAGTCCGAAAAGTCTGAGCTGGACCTGGAGCCCCTAGGTGGGAAAGTAGACTTGAGCAAAGACGTGCGTATATGGCATATACCCAGAGCGGGGGTGGGCTGACGACGACGGACGGGGTAGGACGTCGAATTCCTCACAATTCAGTTGATACTCGACCGGTACCTGGCAGAAGACTACCACCAGACTGCGTATGCTGTTAACGTCTACCTCTCACCTGGGTTACGAGCTGCGAGGCTGACGAGGCTTCCTCTTGCACTTGTACGGTCGGGACAGAGGGAAGGACCGAAAGTGGAAGGAGTGTTCTTACTCCCTCTGCCGAGGAAGGCAAGGGTGAGTATGGGGGCAAAAGGGAAGCAGGCGAAGGTCGACGATAGCTGGGTACCGGAGAGGAAGGGCAAGATTCGGGCGAGCAAGTATCCCCCTGAGGACGTGTACGGCGATGAGGAGGAGGAGGACGACGGTGACGTTGAGCTCGTTGAGCCTGATTCGGAGGAGACGGATATCGTGGAGGGTGATGATTGGCAGCTGGATATGCGAGGGAAGAGGAGGCTTCCAAGTACTAATGGCACTGGTGGCACTGGGCGGCAGGCGAAGAGGCGAAAGGGGAATGGGAGCGGAGGAAAGGATGCGAATGTGTATGAGAACTCGGACATGGACGATATTGAGGGTGTTACGGCGGTTTGGGAGGACGGGCAGGAGGTGTATGTTATTTCCCCCTGATGGCGAACTCGAAGGAAAGTATTAATACTGCTCTCTCTTATTCTCGGTATCATTGTACAACAACATTGTATCTGTTCTATACCTGCAACATGATCCCACCATATACTCGTACTCTGGTCAACCAGACTTCCCTTTCGACTCCTCTTCCTGGATAGCCTTGATCGCCTCTATAACCTTAGGGTGTATCTCCTTATTAGCAGCGATGATGCCAAAGTTTTCTCCCAACGTCCGCCCCAGTCCAAAGTCCAGCGGCAGTCCCCTTCCATCCGTAACGAGCCCCCCAGCTTCCTGTACGAGCAAGCTCCCACTCGCGTGATCCCATATCTTCTCCCTGTACCCCACGCCCGTCGGCATACGGAGGTAGATCGCCCCCTGCCCTCGGGCGAGAGAACAGTACTTCGCTTGGCTGTCCATGCGCAGCGGAGGGCGGGTGATGTGGAGCTTGTTACTGAAGAGGGAGGAGAAGGAGTGTGAGGAATGCGCGGCTTCGAGCGATTCGAGGACTTGGTATGACTCGGGGGGAACGGTGGGCATGAGCAGTTTGTGAAGTGTGGGGGAGGTGAATGAACGCTGGTTGCTGGAGTCAGTACTGCGGAATTGAGAGAGAGGGAATGCGTACTTGGGTTGCGCCCTCGCCTCGGACAGCGACGAACAAACAGCCTTTTTCTCCTTCGGGCTTGTCGGCGTTCACAGGAAGGTTGGGGCATCCCATTACTCCAAGCTGGACAACAGAGTCCACGATCAGCGCAAGGCAGACAGCGTACTGCCCTCCCCTAAGGAAGCCCTTCGTCCCGTCTATCGGATCCAGAGCCCACATACGTCCCGTACGCCCACCTGCGTACTGGCCCCTGTCGATAGCGTCGAGCAGTTGTTCGGGAGTGCGAGGGCTGCCTAGACTCCATGCCGGGAGTTCGTCGCTGTTTGCTGGGGTGGAGAGTGCATCGTTTGCCAGTGCTACGACGTGTGCTTTTAGCTGGACGATTTCTTCTGTTCCTGGATTACGCAGCACCCCAGCATCTTCTTCCCCCACGATGGCATCCTCTGGGAACGCTCGGGAAAGGACGGTGTTGATCACTGCCTGAGCGGCATAGTCCGCCACCGTCACAGGAGACTTGTCGTTCTTGGTCACCGTTTCCGCCGTGACGAGCTTGGTGAATACCGACGATGTAAGTCGGCATGCCCTCAGTACGGCGGAGATGGCGACTTGTTTTTCCAAGGCGAAGGACATTGCTGGCACTAGGAGAGGACTGAGAGCCCTGGTTGAGGGCGGTGTTCCCTGAGAGATGGTATGATCTTACCACGTGAGTAATATTGGCAAGTGCCATGTGGCAAGGTAAATTCATTGTTAAAAAGACAATAATAAAGGTATTTTATTATGAGTGAATTTGGTGTAAGTTACTTATGTGCATGCACTGTGTATACACTGTGTTTATTAACTTTTTTTTTGTTCATAGACCAAAGTATAAAGTGTTATGTAATCCATTGAACGGGAGCAATTCACGTTCCCATTTTCATTCCGTTCCCGTCCAACTTTATCATTTTGGTCACCTTCGTACAGAGGACAGTCTTCTCATCGACAGTCTCCTCGACCTTTTCCACTCACTGCTTTACTGTTCAGTCTACAAAGGCAGTACTACTTTTTACCTACTGGGTTGCGATACTTGCGGAGAGGATACCTAGACATAGGCTGTGGACTGGCACCAGCGTCATACACCGTGAAAGTGGCAAGACTCTAGGGGAAGAAGAGTGTAGGAGCATACCGCGTACACAGGGAGGAGCGAGTGGAAGAGGCCAGTATTGGCATGAGTATGGACACATTTGGTTCTGATCCACGTACGTCTATCTTTGTGTTTGGACAGCGTCCACGTTCACCGCTTGCTCACATCGCGCTCCCTCTCTCTCTGCGCTCATCAGGCCAGAATAGCCTACACGCTCTCGCCTTTGGTCTCTTACACAACCACAACAATAACACCCAGCCGCACCCAACGCACGCAGAGCTGCTTATGACCGCAAACGACCTGTACACGCGGCTCGAGTCAGACCCATCTTTCGCCGAACAGGACGCGTACTGGTCCTCCTTGCCACTCCATCTCCAGCAATACGTGCGCAACATCCTCCCTTTCCCCACAAGCACCAAGAGCGCCGGATCGGGCGTAGTAGCACCAGCAGCTCAAAACTCTTTCCGTCTTCAGACACACGCCTGGCTCCAGGCTGCTCAGCAAGCTTGTGACTGTCCTGCGTGCCGACAAAGCAGGAGCCTCTCATCCCTCGTTGCAAGCGCGTTCCCTGGTTCTTACCCACCTGATCCCAGCATGCTCAGCGATCCTAATTTCGCCGCTATTGCCCTCGAAAGCCTCCCCATCGCGACCAGCCATCCCGTCGGTGACCACCCGCTTGACCACCTCTCTGCCGCGGACATACAGATGTTCAACACCTTCGCGAACAACCCTGACGCGTACGATGAGAGCGTGCCAGGATATCAGAGCGACGACGATGTCGACCCGGATGATCTGGATGTTGACGTCGACGTGGATGTCATCACCGACCGTGGCTCGCAGTTCACCGTCAGCTACGAAGCTACCGTCTACCCTCATGGAAATGGTAGCAACTATGGTGACAACGACTCGTTGAGTGGCAAGAAAAACAAGAAGAAGAAAAAGAAGAAGGGAAGTGATGTATTTTCGCCACAAGTCCAAGTGCCTGTGGCAGCCACTCAGCCAGTTGCTCCCGTCATCGCTCCCACCGCTCCTCCTGCTTTTCCGGTGCCTCCTGTGCCCACCACACACCCGCACTTAAATCCCCCACCTACAGTCGCCCATTCTCTTCCTCCTTCTACACCCACACCTGCACCAGCAGTACACCCTGCGCCGCCTACGCGTCAGCCAAGCTCGAGAGCACAAGGAAAGCAACCAATGGCCTATCCTCCCAATCCACCTCCTGCTCCGTCCCCCGCACCGCCTGCCAGCGCCGGAAGGCGCCCCAATTCCAAGCTCAACTACCCAATTGATCACCATAATTCCGGTGCGGCGCCTGTGACCAAAGCGGACCCTGCGAAGAGTAGCAAACTTTGGAATACGAACAGTCAGGAAGAGCGCGAGCGAATCAAGGACTTCTGGCTAGGTCTGCAGGAGCACGAGCGTCGCGCGCTTGTCAAGATCGAGAAGGAGACTGTGCTGAAGAAGATGAAGGAGCAGCAGAAACATAGTTGTTCGTGTGCGGTCTGTGGCAGAAAACGGTGAGTCAACCTGATATGTGTGGCATGCCGCGTGCTCATCCGCACACAGGCATGCGATCGAGTCAGAGCTGGAGTCACTGTATGATCAATATTACCTGGAGCTGGAGGTATACGCCAAGAAGCAGGAAGAGTCTCTCCTTTCTGGCGGGGTCGTCCCTCCTCCCGGTCCAGGGCCATTCCCCGGAAGCATCGAGCTGGACAAGAACGGCGCGCCCGTGCTGGGTCAGGTGGGCAAGACTGCGGCCCAGACGCGGAAAGCGCTGGCTCAGCCGCGTCCGCCGGCGGGACCGGGGGAGGAAGACGAGTTTGATGATGAGGAAGAAGAGGATGAGTATGATGAAGAGGAGGGGGATGAAGAGGACGAGTATGACGAGGAGGAAGAGGAAGAGGACGTCGATGAGGACGATGTTGATGCTGTTGACAAGCCGCGGACGCGCAAGGGCACTGGGAGGAAAGCTGATCCTGCCAAGCCTGTCAACGGCGACGTCTTCGGGTTTGGGAACAGCCTGACTGTCAAAGGTGTGTACCTAATTCTTACCTTTATTCGTTGTCCCTTCTTCCTCTTTCGAGGGACACGGCGCCCCAGCTTGCGCTTTGAGTCTGGTTTTGCCGCGCTTTGAGCCATCATTTGCTGACTTGATCTCGCGTGTTTGCGTTACCTTTGTGCGCGTTCTTACGTGGAGACCCAGGAGGCATCCTCACCGTCGCCGATGATCTGCTCAAGAATGACGGGCAGAAGTTCCTCGAGATGATGGAGCAGCTTGCGAAGCGGCGGATGATGCGCGAGAAGGAGGCTGCTGCTGCTGTGGGTGAGGACGAGAGTGATGAGGAGGAGGAGGACGAAGATGAAGAGGATGAAGAGGATGAAGATGAGGAGGAAGAAGACGAGGAAGAGGAAGAGGAGGAGGAGGAGGTCAGTGTGACTTACGCTGCCTTTAAGGGTTCTGAACCTGACTGGATGGATCTCTAGCTCACTGAACAGCAAAAAATGGAAGAGGGCCGTCGCATGTTCCAGATCTTTGCTGCGCGCATGTTTGAGCAGCGTGTACTGCAAGCATATCGCGAGCGTGTAGCACAAGAGCGGCAGAGCCAACTTCTCAGAGAGCTCGAGGAGGAAGATAAGCTGGAGAGAGAGAGGAGGGAGAAGAAGGAGAAAGAGAACCAAAAGAAGAAGGACAAGAAGAAGTGAGCTGTTGCCTGACTCGTCTGGGCGACCTGTTGACAATGATGGTACAGGCAGCAAAAGCACGCCAAGGAAGAAGAGCGAGCTCGCCGGGATGCTGAGAAGGCTGCGGAGGATGCTGCTGCCAAGGCTAAGCAGGAGGCGCTCGAGGAAGAACAGCGGCGGAAGCGAGATGAAGAGCGGCTGAAACGAGAAGCCGAGAAGAAAGCTCGCGAAGAAGAGAAGAGCCGAAAGGATGAAGAGCGGCGGAAGCGGGTCGCGGAAGAACGTGAGCGCGAGGCTGAGGCTGCTCGCAAGAAGAAAGAGAAAGAAGAGCGTGTAAAGCAAGAACGCTTGGAACGAGAGCGTAGGGAGAGAGAAGAGAGGGAGCGCAGGGCTAAAGAGGAAGAGGTTCGGCACGAGAAAGAACGAAAGGAACGGGAGGAACGCGAAAGGGTGGAGAAGGAACGCAGAGAGAAGGAGGCTAGAGAGAAGGAGGCTAGAGAGAAAGCTGAGAAGGAAGCCAAGGAGAAGGAAGCCAAGGAGAAGGAAGCTCAGGAGAAGGCACGCATTGCTGCTGCTGCAAAGGCTCAGATAGCGCAGACGCCTGTCCGTCCTTCTGTTCAAGTGCAACCTGTCAAACCTCCAGTGGTGGCAACCCGCCCCTCTCCTTCCAGTTCCATCTCTACACAGGCCCGTGCCAGTGGATCGTCCTCTGCTAGTCCCTCTGCCCCTCGCAAACCTCAGGGCAAGCCGAACGCTCCTACCCTTGGTTCAAACTCCACGACTCCGCCCAAACCCATCACACCTATCTCAATTCAGCAACGTCCCCCAGGTCAGCCACCCGCACCCATCGCAACACCTGTGCGACAGCCTACACGGCCAACAGTTATCACTGCATCTTCATCTACAGTCTCCTCTCCACCTCAGCCATCTCCGATGCCGAATCAACCTATTCCGCAAATGCCTATGGCGCCGCCGGGTGTACCTCAGCCGATCGGACTACCACCTGGAGGGCCGTTCATGCAACAAACCATGCATGGTGGACCGCCACTGTCTTTCCCGATTGGAGTGAACGGACAGATGATGCCACCTCGTGGGCTTACACCTTCCCTGACACCTCAACCGTTCGGAATGACCAACGTGAGTCCAATGTCTATGCATGGTCAAATGGGCCCAATGTCTGCGTCGCCGACTGTAGGAAGGCCGCACTTCGAGCCACCGGACCTGTACGATCGCTCCTCGTATACTTCCGTCCCGCGACAAACATCTGCATCCATTCCCATTGGCGTGTCTCGCGGCGGTCCTGGAGTCGGTCAACTTGCCGCTGGTATGAATGATTTGCGAATCGGCAGCCTGGACATCTCAGGCATTCCTCCTCCAGCATCATCTTCGCTGTCTTCTGCCCCGGGTTCTCACATGCGTCGACCTTCCGGTGATCCTGTGGCTCGACCTCCGACTGCTTCTGGCTTCTCTGCAGCCATTCAGCGTCCGAATATCACTCCAATCGCACCGATCGCCCCCATCGGTGTGCGTCCCGGTGTAATTGGCGCTTCAGTCCCCTCTGGATCTCACTCCGACGCACATCTGTCGAGTCGCAGTGCGAGTCCCGCGAAAGGAAGTGCTGCATTGGCGGGAGACCCGATAGGGCCCCCTAAGGCTGGAAGCTCCGCCTTGTCTGGCTTGATCGATGCAAACGATGAACTCATTGGAATGCCAAAGCGGAAGAATACGGTCACGCTCCCACCTTGGGACCTCAGCTCGCGCCCGGCATCCAACCCTTGGGATTCAGCAGGCCTTACTTCGGACAATCGGTGGGGACCTGTGGGTATTCCTTCAGGTCCTGGTGCGATTGGCACCCGAAATAATGTCGCTCCTGGAAGTTCCTTCTCACCTGCACCTGGGGCCCCTCCTGCACCCTATCTCACGAGCCCCATCATGAACACACCATTTGGGCTCCCAAATCCCTTCACTACGCCATCTCCCCACCATGATCCTAGCACTCGATGATTGACTGCCCGTTGCACGCATATGATTGTTCCTATAATTGTTTTGTTTGATCCACTAGCCGTAACCTGTCAAGCTTTCCTTTGCATTCTCCTTTCATCAATTCAATGTCTTTGAAATCCAGAACTGCGTTATGAGTGCACCAAGCATGGTAGGCGCAAGAAATAATGTCGGCATTGCATGTCGCTGCTGCGAAGGATCAGAACATGTAACTGGATATCTTTGTTGCCTCGGCTTCTGTGCACAGAACAAGGCTCTAGCCAGTCCTCCTGTTTT
Organism: Dacryopinax primogenitus; assembly: GCF_000292625.1. Taxonomy (NCBI): domain Eukaryota; kingdom Fungi; phylum Basidiomycota; class Dacrymycetes; order Dacrymycetales; family Dacrymycetaceae; genus Dacryopinax; species Dacryopinax primogenitus. The sequence continues at coordinate 460,332 of NW_024467209.1, read as the reverse complement.
GTGTCTGCATTGTGGGCACCGTACATTGCGCACTTTCTTCTCCTAGTGTTTAAGAGGCAGCCTATCACGGACGTCTTCTATGATGGATTAGTTGGTTGAGGCATCATATGTACGATCGACGCATTAAGAGGCAATCTATGGGCAATACATTACAGGGGTATCCGGGATCCTATGATAACTTGGTGTACGCTGAGGGAGCAATGCGACTGCGGACAATTTTGACAATATACAAGGGCAGTGAACTGACAGCCACAATCACAGCTACCTTCCAGAAAAATCTCGGCGAAAGAACAAACCAAAGGTCTGGTATTGAAGAAGTGAGACAGCAAGAACACAGCTTCAGCACTATCACGCACCGAAATATGTTGGAAGAAACACGATGCTTCCCGCATAAATAAGGAAGGTGACGACTTCGGAAGCGATCATGAGCGAATGCCTATTGAAATGCGTAAGCAATTAGACTAAGGGCAACAAGGGAAAGCTTACCATCTTGTAATTGATACTGCAACCATAAGAAGCTCGTTCAAGATTAAAGAGGTGAATGAGATTGACACGATATTCAAGAATTCGTTCTCGAATAACACAAGTGACATGATCATGATCGCACTACCTTGATATATGCTGATCATCAGCCATGAAAAGAATGTTTTGAAAGACAATGATCGCCCCTGTTTGTTTGATAAGCCTGGGAATCTGCGAAGGCGAGTAAGCCCTACCTTCGTAAGCTCACGATACAGCTCAGGATACAACAAAGCAACATCTTCATTCACATCACGGTCCAGGACGAGAGAGAAAACAGGAGCCATTGTATAAACGGTTGCGTAACCGACCAGCAGCCAGCCTTGATAGATTGCTATGGGGGCGAAGTAGAAGATAGCCGAGAAGACCGCCTGGACAATAGCGATAATAAGGCCCCGGTGGATGACAAATTGTGATAACTTGGCAGATCGTTTGTAAGAGTTTCTTCCATGCCAGACGAGGAGCTTTGTAAGATAGCTGAACTGGTTGATAGAAAAGTCGGCAGCGAGAGACGCTTGCTTTCCTTCCTTGCCGACTATGCCAATTCCTTTCGCAACATCAGAGAAACATCAGGGAGGATTACCAATATGAACTTACCGACATCGGCTGCTTGGATCATGCTGACATCATTTCCACCATCGCCAATGCAGCACACTCGTTTCTTCGTATGCTGTCGAATTAACCGAGCAACGTCAGCCTTCTGCGTGGGAGAGCAACGGCAAGCAGCGACAGCAGAGAGTTTAGTAGCGATTTCGATGAACTCTTGTTTGAACATAGTTAGCATAAGCTGTTGCCAATCGTGAGCATGAGCATGTGGACCAATTTAATGGTCGCCAAACCCGTACCTGAAGTGACTCTCCATCGATGACTAAGCAGCAGTCTGGTTTTGACTGCAAGAATCGCAGTTGATCGCGTGCTTCGTCGTGGGTTTTCACTTGAAAGAAATAAGCACATTCTCACAAATCCTGGAAGTAACATACGCTTTGCGACTTGATGTATGTACTGATTGCGTGCAACCAACTTGGTGGAGATAGCAATACAAGTGGCGGTCTCGATTTTATCCCCCGTAAGCATCCAGATCTTGATTCCAGCGTTCCGTAGCAGCTCAATGGTCGATTTGACCTCATCCTGTAGCTTATCCTCCACACCAGTAAGGCCAAGTAATTCCATATCCTTCTCCAAGAACTCGGCAATGACTTGAGACATGCCTTCACTGCGTCCTTCAATCTTGATGCTGGCTTCATCATATCGTCGTCGGAATGTTTCATACGTTTCTTCCGACAGCTTCTTTCTTGCGACTACGAGCGTTCGCAGACCTTCACGAGCCATATTTCCACATTCCTCATCGAGCCAGTCATTGCGCTGCACAATTTTTGCCATGACGGTGTCAGCTCCCTTTTGCAGGAAACTGATTTCTCCGGAAACGGCTTCGCGCACAACTATGCCCATACGCTTCGACTCAGACGTAAAAGGGAAGATCTCCAGAATATTGAACGTAAGAGTGGTACCGTCCGGGGTGAGCAAGTCCATGCGGGTCCGGTCTCGATGGTTAAGCGTCAGGCCAACCGATCCCGTAAACTTCACAATGGCAACTTCATCCGGTGACGCAGCTTGATATGTTACGGTTCCATCATCATTGCTGACGGGCGTGACCTAGAGGTAGAGTTAATCGGACACCATCGATTATCAGGAGAGAACTCTACATTGTGGCACAGCGCCAGCGAGAGAATGACATCACGGACGCGGGTTGACATGTCACGTCGGCCTCTGGAGGCAACGGCAGCACCGGTAAACGTATTTCCTGCACGCTTCAGAGCTAGAAGAACGCTCAGCGAGGTGATTGTGGGTTTTTGAGGACAGACGAACCCTGTTCTGTCGTGGCACCGAAAGAGAGTGAAAGCTGGTGAGCAACTTCATCCATGGAGTCAGCACCATAAGACATTGTACCCATATGCAGCTTCTTCATTTCCATTTCTAACAACTGCATAAGCAAATTAGGAAGGAAAAAGTCTGATGGACATGCCGTTCTGAGTCAACGTCCCCGTCTTGTCGCTAAGGAGATATTCTAGGCGACCAAGTTCTTCCGGAATAGTACTCGTCCTCACGATGGTCCCAGGAATTTCGGGGTCGCTTTGTATCTGATATGCATACACAGTCTTTCCCATATCCAAATTCACACGGAGACTAGTGAATGTGAGTCCTGCATTGCCACGATACGAAATGCGTCAGGCATACCTTATAGGGATAATCGAGGAAAATAGAACCAGAAATCGGAAGACGTAGATATACCACGCGCCACGAAAGCCGTTCATGGCTACTTCTGCAAATGATACGGAGAGGGAGACAGCACACAAGATCTTCCAAAACAGTTAATGCAGATATGGTGATGTTGTTCATGTCCCTACCTTTGATAGGCTGTTGATTTCCAGATCCAACAAACCAACTTTGGTTTCGGGGTGACTAGTATTCATGACTGCCCTAGTTTCTGCTCCTGTGTAGATGATGAAGCCAATCGCAGAACCAGCAGCAAGTACAGTATTGGCCCAGAGCACATTCTCGGCATTAAGGGGGGTTGTCAAGGCGTCCGCCCTACCAGCATGCAGGTTGACAGTACCAAAAAATGTGTGGATATCCTTGATGGGGGCATCGGCAAAGATTTCGCCCTCAAGATCAAGCAGTTTAGAATCAGTTGCCAAAGCCTGCGTTGCGCCGACAGCTATTCGCATCTTCCAATCCGTCTCGCCATCCAACTGGTCCGTACGAATGAAACAGCTACCGGTTGCCTGATCTGATGTTCGGAGAAGAACCATGTCTGCTGGAACGCGCTGATTCTTCTCCAACACGACAAGGTCGCCCACTTTAAGTTTTGAGGAAGGTGTTGCTCGCGTAGATGGATGGGAGGGGAACTGCGAGGAAGGTGAGGAGGGGAGAGGATCAGAAGAGTGATCCAGAACAAGATATTTTGCCGAATTGGATTCCCGGTCCCGAAGATAGCGTTGGTAGTCATCGTATGCTTCTTTGCCCATCGTAACTAAGAGCACGAAGGACAGAGGAGCAGTGTAGGTTGCAAGATACCCTAGGTCGCTATTAATAAGACGTCAACGTTTGAGCTGCTCAAGGGTACATACCAATCTTGAGGGCAGGTATGAATTGGCTCAGGGCGACGAGCAGGAAATATAGATTGAAAAAGAACTTGAATTGCTCATACAGGACGAGGGGTAGGAAGGTGAATAGGTTGTACTTTTGATTGCGAACCACATTGGCCGGAAACCGACTAGCCAGCTTCTCTGTATAAAAATAAGTAGGTACAAAGGATCAACAATTGTACTTACCAGGCGGCCGGAATGGTATTGTACGAGCCTTCTCCTTGCCTTTCGTAGGAGGTGGTGGGGGAGCCTGCTGCGTCTGACCCTGATGATACTTCAGTCGTGGTGACACTACTGAACATTACATGACGCACATCATCAGCCTCTCTTGCGTCTTCCATCTCCGCTCTTCGATCGACATTGTCCGCAGCATCCAAATCAGTCCCCAAAAGTGTCTCCTCATCTTCTGGTCGATCTCTGTATCGCGCATCTCCTGGCTTCAAACGGCGTGCCATGATCTTTCGCCGACCTGATGGCTGGGGCGCCGGTGACGGCGGCGAGTCGAGGGGGAGTGGGGCGTATCGTCGTGTGCGACCTGGGCGCAATGTATGCAGAGAAATGTTGTCAGCCATGCATTGGGCTGGCGGTTAACGGCGTTCAAGGTGGTTCAAGAAGAGGGGTTACATACGCAGCCCAGGGTCGTCTGCGGGAGCAGTCGGCGTTTTACAGGCGCCTGACACTTGACACACGACTTGCACTCTCCGCTGTGCTCTACCTGGTCCGAATAGATATAGCTATGCAGCCTTCTTTTTCTGGTCCAACTACCCAAGACTTCTCTTTAGAGCCACAACATCTACGATGACCTCTTCTCAGTTTTCTGTCATCCTCAATATCTCAATTCCTGTCCGCGACTTCGCCAAAGCCATCACATTTTATGCCAGCCTCTTCGAGGTCCTGGGCGCCGAAACTGGGACGCTCGTCAAGCCTCAACAAGATGAGGAAGCCGCCTTGAGTTTCAGATGGGGACGCGATGCACCGTCCTTCACGGTGGTCAAGAAGCGTGACACGACATGGGTTACTGGTGTCTCGTTCACTCTCCGCGCGCCATCAGAGAACATAGTGGACACCTTCTACGAAGTTGCCATCGATGCCGGAGCGACTAGTGACCTGCCACCTGCACAAGTACAGATGAATGGGCTGGCTGGGTATATGTGTACTGTGTTTGATCTGGATGGGAACGAGTTGAACGTGATGTATGTTGAGCCTTATCGGGAGGTGGTGGGGAAAGCAAAGGAGACGCCAACTCATGAGGTGGTGGGGAAAGCCAAGGAGACGCCAACTCGTGAGGTGGTGGGGAAAGCAAAGGAGACGTCAGCTCGTGATGTGGTGGGGAAAGCAAAGGAGACGTCAACACAGGGGACGCAAGAGTCAAAGGAGCTGGTCAAGAAGGCTTCATGATGGTACGCTGTCTGCACAACTTGCGGCATGTAGATGTGAGCTAACATGAATGAAGATGTTGCAGACAATTGTCAGCTCATTCGGTCCTCAGGATCGATTCTTTGAAATTCTACAACTGTACGTGATCGCAATATGCCTATCCAACAATATCTATCTGCTTGTGTTGGGATCGTTATAGGGAAGTCCTCTTCATGACGAACGCCCCTGCCTCCCTGTTCCTGACGTTCCAGGTGGCGGCCTATATGTTCCCGGCGGTTGTCCTCTTGCTGACGGCGACCCAGGTGGTGGCCCGTACGATTCTAGTGGTAGTCCTCTTCCTGATGTTGGCCTAGGCTGTGGCCCATACATTCCTGGTGGTTGTCCTCTTGCTGAGGACATCGGTGGCCATGGCGTTAACAGCGGTAATGAGTCTAACGGATATGGATGCGAAACGCCTCCTCTGTTCTGACTGAATGTTTACAAACTATTCGCAGTAGAAATAAGACTGGGCTGGCCAGGGTGGACGTACCTTTTTTGGAGTAACATTGGGATCTTCCTTTGGGTAATAATCCGCGTTTTCGTCCTTTTTGCGCAGGTCGCGTAAATCCACTAGATCGAAGAGAATCCGTGGACCTGGGGGCAAGAGACCCATCGCGACCAAACCAATGATACCCAATAGGAAGACATTCGCCCGGATTTTGGCTGCAGATGATGACCAGTCGCAAAATGTAATTGTTCCAAGTTCAGGCTCTCCCGGTTCAGGCAACCTTGGTATCTGGTCCACAACTATCATGTGATTGGTGTCATAATCAGTGAGAAGAGCACGCCTGCAACTGTATCTGTGCATGTACAGGGAACGAGGAGATTGAAGACGATTGCGTCTCTGGCAAGTCACAGCATCAAGGAGCGTACTATGTGATCACAAATGAATCTCTTACGCAACATCCCCCTCGGTCCGCAAACAGTGTTTCCACTGCTTGTCAATGTAACGTATTTTTCTTTCGAGAACCTTGCGAACACCCGGATTGTTTTCTATAAGTATGGGCCAGACCAGGTCCTGGAACGGAGTACACAGTGAATAGAATTTGACGACCACATAATCCATCGATGAGCTGTGAGGCGTGACATTGACATCAGGATGATGCAAATCGGTAATTGCATCTCGTAGTGGAGCATTGACAAAGGCCATGAGATCCTCGTAGGTGGTGTATCGGATGGTGGGTGATGGACGTGGTTGAGACATCGTATGCAGCTGAGATTATGAGACACGCTGGCAACATAACCTGTGGAGGGAACGGAAGCAACCCCATTACTTCCGTCACAGGTTTCACTGATTTTGTTTACTTCGACCCAACATCAGTCGCTCTGATATGTCTGCCGCCGACTTGGATGATTACACAAAAGCATTGGCCTACAAGTTTCTCAAGCTTACGTCTGTGCCATGTGAGCGATGGCCCTATTTCGACGATGCTGTCGTACCTCTGTCATCCCCACTCTCCGGTCGTACCGTCATGCTACTGAACCCACTACACATTGGACATCGCGCCACGGTTTGGCGTGCCAACCTCTATGGTCCAACCGACTTGACAGAGGAAGAAGTACTCGTGAAACATTATCATCCCAGCCCTGATGACAAAATGGACCGAGATGCCTGCGTTCGCGAAGCATGGGCATATGCCAGGTTGGAGACACTCCAAGGCACTCTTGTGCCTAAGTCTCATGGCTTTTATTACGTGCGTGTGGCGTGCTGTTGATTAGCAATTGCGAGGACTCACTCCGTTTAGTTCAATCTCGAAGACAGTCGATGTTTTCACGGACATCTCATGGAATACGTACACGGCGTTCCTCTCTCGCGCACTCCTGGCGCGCAGAAGAAGGTACGTCCCTCCCTAGCAACTTTCATTCTGTTCTCTGTGTCTTCTGACGCATACAAGATGTCCGATTTCCTGACCAGTCTCGACAAGATACACGAGCTTGGCGTGTGCCATCGCGACCTGCACCCTAACAATGTCATCGTACGGCAACAAGACGGTGAAGAGCACTTTGTCTTCCTCGATTTCGGCAGAGCCAAGCTTATTGACACAAACTATAAGCGCGATGCAACGATCGCATGGTACGTGGATGATGCCTGTGGTGCGTACGCATGTCTTGGGGAAATGGAGAATTTTCATGTGGTGGTGGACTGGATCTTCACGGAGGTCGACAAAAATATCAATAAATCTGGTCCACCTCCCCGATGGACGCGTATCTTTTTCAGTCGCTGGAAACGGGACACTTTGCGCTGTTTGCGCAACGAGGACGAGTGGAATTATCAAGCACGCACCAAAGGTCCCGTTGATTATGTAATGGATAAGAAAGAACGGCAGTGGTAGAATGACCGAGGCATTTTCTCCTCATCGCCATCTTTGTATTTTTTGCTTCCACCTCGAACTCATTGAGATATTCCATTGTCATAATGTCGAGAGAGTACATATCACACACAGAACGCATTTCATTCACAGCTACGTCGAAGTCTACAACGCAACACTTATTCTCTTTAATTTCTTTCTTATTGTTAGAGTTATCAAGCCGATCCCGCGACACCAATCCTATCCCCCACATGCACAAGAGTCTCCACACCAGCCTTGGAGTATCCAAGAATATCTTGGTCAAACGTCATGGCACCCTTGGGGAATACGACAATCACGGTCGAGCCTCCGTATTGGAAGTATCCTAAATCTTCACCTGAACTACTGGTCAGCTTTCGCCACTCGTCTGCAAGATTCGAATTACCCACCTTTCTTGAGCGGCTCTCAACTTCTTTCGTCCAAGTGA
>NW_024467209.1:447959-451905 GCF_000292625.1 Dacryopinax primogenitus | reverse complement strand
TCTCTTCCACAATCTCTTCGTCATTGAGGAGCTCTGGAATAGTGAAGTGACGACCTTTGATCCTGCATCTCTGTTCAATGCCAACGAGACAATAAGGAAGCGACGAGGACGTACCAGACATTGGTAGCCTCTTGGGCCGTCTCGAATACGGTCAGACGGCAGTCGGCACACGATACGATCACGCCCAACTCGTCAGGAGCGGTGATAGGGCGAACATCGGGCCGCAGCTTGCGGCTGAAGAACGTGTTCAGGCTGGGGTAATTGTGCAACTCGGGCTCGAGTAAGATAGATGTGTCAATTTGGTATGTCTTGCAGAATGCGAGGATATGGGGGTAGATCACTTTCGGATCGGGATTATCGTAAATCTGACCCTCTGACCTAAGAGTTAGATGTATGCAGGGATATATCAATACATCGATGCTCACGCTTCATGGATTGCTCCCTTAACAATGTCTTTACCCGTCCCCAGTGCAGAAGTGCGGTTTCCGCCTTCCCGTAGAACAGCAGGTGCATGCCAATGCGGGTATAAATGGGCATGGTCTCGAAGATGCGGTCGCCAGTCTTGCGAATGATGATCCAGTTTCCCATATGTTCATGGACGAACAACTATTGTGGGATAAACATAGTTCTTGAATCTCAAACAAAATTTATACCTTATCAATGGTCTCATCTGGATAGAACTTGAAGAACCACGCCGACTTCGCGTGAACAACAGTTGCCGGCGCAAGGGCGGTGCCGCCAGCCGAGCCGTTGTGGATTTCCTCCTCAGTCAATGGCTGACCACCTCTGGCACGCAACCGGCGATTCCCGGCTGGGGATCACACAGACACATCCGTTCAGCCCTCTCAGGGCTGTTTGTGGGAACATATTGCACAAACATTGTAATATTCCATATTTCATCTTTAAACTTCCGCTTGTCCCACTCCGGACCAGCACTGCAATATTTCTCTGTGGTCAGGTATTCCCATCTAGATTCCGGCTTGAGTATTGCAATTTCATATTGTAACATTGCAATGTACCCAACAATGCCATGTTCATGGCCATGATCCTGAACTGGGGACTTGGCCCCAGCCTGACATCCTCTGTTTGTTTACCAGCTCAAATGGTGCAACTTGTTTTGTCATGATGGAGTGGCCTCCTCTGCTGTGGAGCTTTATATCGGACGTTGCAGATGGACAACTTGCTTCCCACCAGCTGGCCCTCTTGTTGACCTTCATCTGCATCTCAGCATAATGGTGCTACATATACCTTCTGTTGCACCTCTGACACTTGACTTTGAGGGAGCATCACAAGGCACTCATAACCAGGAAGGTTATTGCACCCATTATACCTCAACTGCTTGGTCTTAAGCTCTGCCTTTCAGCACACACTGCAACCATTTGGAGGTGCATTCTTATTCAGGTGTGTCTTCTCAGCCCTCTGTTTTTCAAACTGACAATCACACAGCCTCGAACTAGGCAGCCCTACTGTCAAGATGTGGAATTGACATTGATCACCTGGAGCTCACCATTCACCCTGACACAGTACCCCACCCTCCTGTGCCTCCCCCCATCCAATGAGTTGATGACTTCACTTACCATGTGAGGTATGAGGTGGATGCCAGGGTGAGGTGATTTTGAGGCTCAGCACATTCACAACCATGTAATGATCCTTCCAGGCATTCTGCTACTCTCCCTTCAGTGTAGGCACCCCCCAATACACCATTCAGCAGATTGTCTACATTGATGTAGAACCACATCCCCCTTTTCGAACTGTTTTCCCACCCCATATGGCCCTTTAAGGGCATTCCATTGTCTTATGCCAGTTTTTAACATGATCATGATCATGAGAATACCTGCTCCTTGTGTATTCATCCATATCACCCATATTGCTTTTCTCTATCAAATTGCAACATATTTCACAGCTCTGTGCCCTGACTTGTCAGCACTTTGATGCTCTCATCTTGTCCTGCTGTGTCTCAATCACATTACTGGAAAAGCTCCATTTGTTGACACTACTTGACGGCTGGACTTCACTTTTGTTGGTTCATTCTGGATTAGCCAGGGACCCCTTGCCCAAAACCTCACTTTGCCTCTCAATGAGCTCATCAATTCACATCCTCTCAGCATTCCACTGGGGGCTGCAACCATGATCATGATCATGATCATGGTCTCACCCATGCCCATGCCCACATATCTCAGCATGGACTTCAAATGCCTCTAAGTCACACAACTGCCAAGCAGCATCAGCGACACTCTCCACACTCCCCTCCCAGATCATGGCAACCAGGTTCTCTCCACATCCCACATTCCACTCCTTTGGTTGCTCCCAATCAACCTCACACACCGCCTTCAAGTGTTGAGCCACACTTGCCATTGGGGGAGGATGATGCCCAGTTGGACCTTGAATGGACATGGGATAGCCTGGATGAGGAGCCAAGAACCTCCCCCCAATGCAATCCAACTCCATATCAGAAGCAGCAGGACACAACATACCAACTCTGGATGGGAATGCTCCCCAAGATGCTGTCGCAGCTCCAGGCTAAAGAACCTTTCCTGGACAACTGTCCTCCCCAGTTAGACCATGCCTGTACTGTCTCCTGCCATCAGGTCCATCAGTTATGCATCCAATACATTGACTGGGGTGGTGAGTCACATGTTACCCTGTGTTATGATCATGATCATGGTTGCCATCATGATAACCATGCTTGTGATCATGATCATGATCAACTGTCAGAATGTTTGCCACTGACACTGTTGTCCAGGTCAGGGATTCATTCTCAGAAAGTATTGCTGAGTTCATCCCATTGCTCCTTGGTTAGTTGGAGCAGGATTCTGGCCCAGCACTCCTTCCCAACCCCCCTTGCATTCTCCATGGAGTTCCTCAACTTCTACCTTCAGCTGTTCTCCAACTACATGGTACCTAATGAGGCATTTTGTGAGATGCTGGTCCATTTTCATTGGGGCAGGGGGGATTATTATCAGAATGATGAGGTCAGCCACTCTTGTCCCAGACTCTTCTCTTCTTCATGTCATGACAGGGACACCCAGTGGAAGATCCCCTTCATTGTGCCTGGAGCAGTGCCATACAGTGGTACCAAGTAGCTCTCTCTCAGCTTTCAGACAACCTTGACTTGGAGCTGCACATGATTCATTGCCGCCAGGTATCCCAACTCATTGTCAATGATGACAGTGCCACCCAAAGAGAAGCAGTGACCTCCATGATCACTGCATCTGTAGATGGGAAGGTCCTTCAAGGTGGCTGAGCAAGCCAACACTTGCACAGTCTGTGCCCCGCTTGTTTTGGACACCTTCTTTGGGGACATGAGGTACAAAGGTCAGCCCATATTCATGATCATGAGTTGAGAATGAGCAAGACTGATGGTTGACTACAGTTTTCCTGATGTTCTCATGCAAATGGATGGGAATTTTCATCATAATCATAATTCTAACAGCAGAATCAGTCCACAGTTTTATCCCCCATCCCTTTTCCTGGACAATGATTTCATCACATCAGTAGGGAGAGACATGGCACATATATGAAAGGTGGCCAGACCCAAACCTTGACACTCAGCTCAGACTGTTCTTCCCCAAGAGGTTGTCACTGCTTGCAAAGACTCCTTTCAAGTTGCCCATGAGAAAGATTCCCACCATGTCCTGGTGATCCAACCCAAAAGGTGTCTGAAATATTGGTCCAGTGGGTGGTGTGCAAGAACTCACAGGGGAAAGAGGTGAAAAGTCAGTAGAAGCATGGGAGTCAGCCTAAAGCTGAGCTGTCAGAAATTGGTCAGTAAATTGGTAGTCAGTGTCAGTCCAGTCAAGCATGATAAGTCAAGTTGAAGATGCTAAGTCAAGTTTGCCAGTATATGAATAATCAGATCCATATAACTCTACTGGAAAAGGGGCAAAATAAGCTAGATACAGGAGTTTCTGGAAACTACTTATACTAGCTACTCTAGGCTGTGCTC
>NW_024467209.1:434208-447848 GCF_000292625.1 Dacryopinax primogenitus | reverse complement strand
TAGATGGGAAGGTCCTTCAAGGTGGCTGAGCAAGCCAACACTTGCACAGTCTGTGCCCCGCTTGTTTGGACACCTTCTTTGGGGACATGAGGTACAAAGGTCAGCCCATATTCATGATCATGAGTTGAGAATGAGCAAGACTGATGGTTGACTACAGTTTTCCTGATGTTCTCATGCAAATGGATGGGAATTTTCATCATAATCATAATTCTAACAGCAGAATCAGTCCACAGTTTTATCCCCCATCCCTTTTCCTGGACAATGATTTCATCACATCAGTAGGGAGAGACATGGCACATATATGAAAGGTGGCCAGACCCAAACCTTGACACTCAGCTCAGACTGTTCTTCCCCAAGAGGTTGTCACTGCTTGCAAAGACTCCTTTCAAGTTGCCCATGAGAAAGATTCCCACCATGTCCTGGTGATCCAACCCAAAAGGTGTCTGAAATATTGGTCCAGTGGGTGGTGTGCAAGAACTCACAGGGGAAAGAGGTGAAAAGTCAGTAGAAGCATGGGAGTCAGCCTAAAGCTGAGCTGTCAGAAATTGGTCAGTAAATTGGTAGTCAGTGTCAGTCCAGTCAAGCATGATAAGTCAAGTTGAAGATGCTAAGTCAAGTTTGCCAGTATATGAATAATCAGATCCATATAACTCTACTGGAAAAGGGGCAAAATAAGCTAGATACAGGAGTTTCTGGAAACTACTTATACTAGCTACTCTAGGCTGTGCTCAATACTATCCTGCTGTCTAGATACCTCACCAAGGCAGGCATTGGCATGCCAAATATCCATGTGGGTTGTTCCCATTGCAGGGGAAACCAGTAGTCATCATGCTGAATATCTGGAGGGCCAAGGCTCATTGCTGGGGTGTGTTGTCCACATTGCAAGGGTCTGTAGTGCCGTGCAACCATCTCCAAGGGTCCAAAATAACCATGGGATACTGGCCTGACACACCCCACTGGAGGCAGGGTTGTTCACCAGGACAACATGACAAAAAGGGACTGGTGGTCTGCTCTTGTGTCCATGACATTCCAGTCTTTATCTGCAATATCACCACACCCAGAGAATGACAGATGTATGCCATGGCAATCATTTGCCATCTGTTTGAGGGGCTACCCAAAAGTGCAACTGTTGGTCTCTTGTATGATGCTGCATGCATCCTGGATCATAGCTGTCACCCAGTAAGTGGAATAACGTTTACCATCATGATCATGATCACATAGCATGGGTACTTGGGAGAGCTTTGCAGCTGAGCAGTTATGGCTGTCAGTATTCTTCATTTGTATGGATACCAATGGGCATGTCAGCTCTCTTATTGATGAGCCGGATTTGGGCTTGCCAATGGCAAAGGCAGTGAGAGGAGTTGGAGCTGACATCAGCATTATATTTCTCTTTTGCAGCAGTCTAGCATGAGTCTTCTCACCACATACAATGTCTTACAGACAAGGCCACAGAAAAATAAAAGACTTTTCATTCTAGATAGAAAGTTTGTGCACATGGCCCTTGTGGGCTGGGAGTGGCTTGGCTGCTGGATGTGCTGATGCCGCAAGTTCCTCAGCTCTAAAACCTGGGATGCACAACAAACTCTTTGCAATTGCTGGCTCACTCCTGAAGAGGTTGTGGAGCAGCTTGAGAAGCAGAAGCAGGCTGCTGTTTCCATATGCAACTGTAAGTGAGATCATGATCATGATTATGATCTTCCTCCTGCTCATGCATACCTTTGTTGTAGTGGCTCCCAAATATGTCCAGCATAAACTTGAAGCTGTTCTCAAGCTACAAAATGATATCAATGATTTGCAAGGTGTGCTTCAAAGCATGAAAGCAGCCTTGGACCCAGAAGGACTCAGCAGAAGAGCAAGATCTCTTTTTGAGGAGCTGGGAGAAGGATGGATGACACTGTCAGGGGACATCCCTAAAATCAATTGCAGACAGCTGTAATTGACATTGATCAGAACACAGTCACATGGCACAACACCCCAAATGACAGCTGATACTACAATCCCCCAACTCCAGGCAGGACAGATCCCAGAATGTGAGACATCAGTCATAGATCATGCAGGACCAACCAGACAAGAGACATAATGTGCCTGCCCTAAGCAAGCTGTATAGTCAGCCACAGACTTTGCTTCCTTTTACTTCCATACCTAGACATATATAGAACCCTAGGTATAGCCCCCATAGCTCTTTAGAGCTAATCTCTTAGGAACCCCATGGTTCAAGGTCATTAGGTTCTAAAAATGAAGCTTTGATCATTCCAAATGTGCACATGACACACACACAATTGTGCCTGTCAGCTGCCAATCACCACTTACTCTATAAATCCCTGTCATTCACTCTGTTTGTGAACAAACATCAAGGTATTGATTGACATACAACTTACTACTCTCTGATTTGCTTGTTGCCTGTTCAGTTATTCAATCATCAACAATTGTTGGATTGTGTAGCCCTCACAGAAGATTAGCTCTCCAAACAAACCTGTGACAAGGAAAAACATCTACCATGTCGGAATATGACAGCATCATGAAAGACAAAAAAATCAACTTCTTTCTTCAAGAACTTGCACCACTCCATGGATCATCAAATGCAACTCCACCAAATGTACCAGTTTTGACAGTTGTACACCACGGACCAAAGATATTGGTGCCCAACACTTTCAATGGTGATTGTACAAAAGCCAAGTTGTTTATGTGACAGGTTGTCCTGTACCTGAAAGGACATATACATGAATTCTGAGATGATCAGGATCATATCAACTTCATGTTGTCATACATGAAGGGTGGAATGGCTGGTGATTGGGCCAATCGAATTGTTGACAAACAGAGCAACACCTTACTCCCATACCTTACGTCATGGAGCAATTTCACCAAACAATTCAAGGAGGCATTCTGCAATGCCGACCCTGGTGTGACTGCACATATGCAGATGGAGAAACTTGTGCAAGGCATGAAAACGGCAGATGAGTACATCTTGTCATTCTGTGAACTTGCAGCATGGACCAAATACAACAAGATTGCACATGTTGAACATTTCAAACATGGCCTGCACCAAGCACTGGTTGACAAGATCTATGCACTCCTGGACATGCCCATGACTCTTGAAGAGTGGTATATGTATGCTTCCCAATTTGATCAACAATGGCATCAACTGGATGCACATCAAAAGGGAATGACCAATGCAATGGCCAACCAATGGAAAGCCAAAGCAACTGATGCCATGCACAACACAACTCCCATGATGGCAACAACCTCCACCATACAGATGAATGATGCAATGGACATTGACCAAGCGAAATGTAACACCTCAACCATCCACTGCTATGGCTGCCAAGGGTTTGGCCACATTCGGGCCAAGTGTCCTAAATGATTGACATGCATCAAGACAATTGCATTTGATGACATACACAAGCTCATCAAGAGTTTGCAAAGCATTGTCCTCCAACAAAAGCAGATGAACCAATGACACTGGTTGAGACATCCAAAGAGGATTTTTAGAATGGTCCACAAAAGAGAGCACAATTTGTGTGACCAGTAAAAGCAATCTTTATGTACACCCCTCCTGTAATAATGATTTGTTGACAAAACAACCAATCATGGGACATGTGTCATATGAAATGCAGAAGGTGCTGGACAATGCAAGACAAGGAGATGACCCTCCACAACTGATTATGTTGGTTTGAGGATGACAACAGATGGAACGGAGTGTATGACTGTGAACACTGGACATGTCACAAGAATTCAAGGCATGAGCAATTCTCAATTCAGGAGCAACAGGAGTATTCATTGACACAAGCTACGTTGAAGAATACAACTTAACAACAACACTGCTGGAATGTGCACAACCAGTCTATAATGTTGATGGAATGCCCAATGAGGCTGGAGTGATCTGACACACAGTTGACCTCATCATATGATACGGAGAACATACAGAACATGCAACATTCCACATAATGGGACTTGGGTATAAGGAAGTATTGATTGGACATGTGTGGCTCACATAGCACAACCCGGACATCAACTGGATGACAGGAAAGGTGTCAATGACATGATGCCCTGAACAGTGCTTGATACACATACATATGGCAAAACAACAGGCAGAACAGCAGAAATGACCCTTGCCTGCAAAAGCACAGGAAGATGATGGCACAGATGATGATGATTATGAAACAATAATTTGTGCTGCCAAAAGCATCTCAACACATCTTGCAGCTGCATGACCAGCTGAAGACTGACAGGGAAGAATGTTTGATGATATGGTGCCAATGGCTTATCATGACTACAAAGACATATTTTCAAAAAAGTCATTTGATTAACTACCAGAAACAAGGGTGTGGGATCATGAGATTGAACTGAATCCAGGATCAGAGCCACATAGCACAAAGGTGTACCCACTATCATCTAATGAACAACATGAATTGGACAAATTCCTGAAGGAAAACCTTGCGAGTAGACATATCTGACTGTCAAAATTGCCCATGGCATCACCAGTGTTTTTTGTAAAGAAAAAAGATGGGATGCTATGATTGGTACAAGATTATTGACAACTGAATGAGATGACAATCAAGAATCATTACCTGATCCCACTCATTTTGGACCTAGTACACAAACTACATCATGCACAATACTTCATGAAACTAGACATACATTGGGGATACAACAACATTCAGATCTGGGAGGGAGATGAATGGAAAGCTGCCTTCTGCACAAATAGTGGACTGTTTGAACCACTCATCATGTTCTTTGGACTTGTCAACTTGCCAAGCACATTCCAGACAATGATGAATGATATATTTCAAGAACTCATTGATGAAGGAGTCATTGTGGTATACATGGACAACATCCTCATATTCACAGAAACATTGGACAAACATCAACAGATCATAAGACATGTGCTTGATGTCTTACAGACATACCACCTATACCTCAAGCCAAAAAATGTGATTTTGAGCAGACAAGGATCAATTACCTGGGACTCATTATTAGTCAAGGCAACATTGAGATGGACCCAGTCAAGATTGCAGGCATTGCTGAATGGCTGACACCACAGAATGTGAAAGACATCCAAAGTTTCATTGGGTTTTGTAACTTCTACTGACATTTCATATGTGGGTTTTCTGACATAGCACATCCACTACACAATTTGACATGAAAAGACAACATCTGGATGTGGGAAGCAAGGCACCACCAGGCATTCGAGGCACTGAAAATGGCCATAACATTAGCACCAATACTGGCACTACTGCAAGACAACAGACCCTTCCGAGTCAAAGCAGATGCATCAGACTATGCAATCAGAGCCATCTTATTGCAGCTGAACACAGACAATGAGTGGCATCCAGTGGCATTCACATCAAAGAGCCTGTTGGATGTGGAATGTAACTATGAAATCCATGACAAAGAACTGCTCACAATCATACATGCCTTTGAAGAATGGAGACACTTCCTAGAAGGTGCCCCCAATAAGATACACATCCTTACCAATCACCAAAATCTAGAATATTTTGCCAAATCACAGAAACTCACAAGACAACAGGCACAATGGTCACTCTACCTATCACGATTTGACTATACATTAGAACACCAACCAGGATGATCCAGCAGAAAACCAGACATGCTATCATGACATGCTGATCCAACCCAAAAGCTGTCCAAAATATCAGGGGTCCAAATAAGTCAGTCTGATGGGTAGTGACTGAGAACTCACTAGGGAAAGATGGGAGAGAAGGGGGAAAGTCAGTAGAAATGCTGGAGTCAGCCTGTAGCTGAGCTATTGAAAGTCAGTATGCAATAATTGGAGCTCAGTGTCCATCCAGTCAAGTCTGCCAATATACAAATAATCAGATCTATATAACTCTGTTGGAAAAGGGGCAGAATAAGCTAGATACAGAAGTTTCTGGAAACTACTTATACTAGCTACTCTAGGCTATGCTCTATACTAATCTTGTATCCAGATACCTCACCAAGGCAGAGGTTGGCATGCTGAATATCCATGTGGGTTGATCCTGTTGCGGGGGAAACACATAGTTGTCATGCTGAATATCTGGAGGGCCAAGGCTCATTGCTGGGGTGCATTGTCCATGTTGCAAGGGTCTGTAGTGCCATGTAATGGTCTCTAAGGGCCCAAAATAACCCTGGGATATGGGCCCAACACACCCCACCAGAGGTGGGGTTGTTCATCCCCCCCAAACCTTGAATACTGACTCCCCAAGTCAGTGGGGCCCTGGTTGATGTAATGCACAGTCAGGAACATGGTGTGGTACTGCTAAATATTCAGTTAAGCAAGGGCAGTGTTATCAAGAACCAATCACAAGACTCTCCACGGTAAGACATTGGGCTGCATATCAGGATGCTGGTCAAACAGCAGCATCAAATATTTGGTGAGGAGGCATATGTGAGGGTGTTGCTGTGCATTTGGCGCTAAAGGTGGCTGGTCAGCAGGTGAAGACCCTAAGCAGTGGCCTGCAGCACCACTAAGTTGGCAAGAGGGACCCTGACAATGTTTTTTGCATTGAGTTGTGTGGTGCCTGAGACCCTGATTAGCCGATTTGTAGCTTTGTGAAGCCTGGTGTGGTGTTTACCTGCACCACCCAAACCAAAAATGTGTTCCGGATTTTGGCGCTTAGCAGAGCACTAGCATATTTTTGTTTTCTGTTGAGGGTTGTTTGTGCCTATAAAAGGAACCAAATTTCGCCTTTCCTGTCTGCTCAGAGCTCAACTACACCTCCCCACCTTCACTTAAACATGTCAACCACACCTGTGAAGAAGGTGCTCACGCTGCTCCCACCACTGCCAACTGTTGCTCAGCTCCTCAGCAATGCAATCAAGATCATGGATTGCATGGTCAATGCCACTGACAATCTGAATTTCTCAGTGGCAAAGTATGTGAAGGGCGTGCTGATCTGAGATGCAGTGATGCTGCTTGCAAATAGTGGGGAAAGGCACTGTGTCACCAATCTCCCAGAGATATGGCTTGACCTGCTTCCAGCAGATGATAGAGCAGAGCTGGTCTGACTGACCAAGCCAGAGGAAGAGAAGGAGGAGAACAATGCCGATGAGTTTTTTGGTGGTCTCCTGGATGATTTTGGGGTATGCCTTTCCAATGGATCCACATTTTTTGATTCACTGACTTTGGCCAGAAACAATATCCTGCCACTGCAGCTAGCCCTGCTGTGGCCAAAGAGGAGCAGTCTGTCAAGTCAGAGCTGCATGCTGCAAAGAATAAGGCAGCAGCCACAGTCTCCACATGCACTGCACATGGTAGGTCAAGCAAAGTGGACACCAAATGCAGTAAGTTGCCTGTTTTTGTTTTCTTTGACTTGTGCTGCTTGGAGACTGATGACCAATTTATTGCAGGGTTGGATCCTAGAGGAGATGCTGGTTGCTCTCCTGTTGGTCTGCAAAGACAATGCAGTGGTGGAGTTGTTTTCGGAGGAAAACTGTGTAAGTCACACCCCATTTTTCATGTCTCTTGCAGGAGTAGTGCTGACAATATTCAGATAGTGCATGATGTGTTGCAAGCATGCCATCCTGAAGGATGATGCACCCACTCACAAGTGCAACATAGCAGAGCAAGGGGGCAAGGCAGCATGTTCAGCATGTAAGGCATTGAAGAAACCATGTAGTGCACATATAGGTGTGCGACATTTCTTTTGCTGTTTCTTGTTTTTGTTTTACTAACTCTTTTCCCTAGTGTGCAACAAAAAAGTGGCCACCCCAAAGCTCCCACTCTTCTGTCTGCCAACCGAAGAACCTGAGTCCTGTGCAGCCACCCCAATGGCTGCACCTAAGTGCTTTACCCAAGCCACAAGTGGAACTGTCAAGGCCAAAAGGTGTGAGAGGGAGGATGAGGAGCTGACTGGGCCATCTTCAAAGTGGCCCCACATTTCAGGTAAGTCTTTTGTTCTTCTTTTATTGCCAGTCAACTCATGCTAATTCAGCCTGTAGAGATTGCCTTGCCAAAGCAGCCAGTTTGCTTGGCAGAACACTGGATGTACACCTTGGAGAAATGCCTGGCACAGGTGCAGGAGGAGATGATGAAACTGGCCGGTTTTGCCAAGGAAATTTGGGAGCTGCTTGCAAGTGCTCAGGAGTAGCAGTAGTTTTCTTTTTTCTTTTTCCTTTCTTTTCTCTGTTCATCCCATTTTTGTGTTTTCTGTTCATTGTCATTTTGTAATACATAGTATAGTTCAGCCATGCCTTAGTTGTATTCTGTATGCTCATAGGTTCCAAATTTTGCCTTAAGCAAAACTCAAGGTAATCCATCTTGTCTGCTCAATGCTACTTCAGTGTGCTTCAAGACTTGTGACTTCAACATTTTCACTTTTGGTAATTCAGATGTCATGCATATCATAAGA
Source organism: Dacryopinax primogenitus (assembly GCF_000292625.1). Lineage (NCBI taxonomy): Eukaryota > Fungi > Basidiomycota > Dacrymycetes > Dacrymycetales > Dacrymycetaceae > Dacryopinax > Dacryopinax primogenitus. The sequence goes on along the minus strand of NW_024467209.1, from coordinate 439,500 downwards.
AATTGCAGGTATTCCAGTAAGGACTGTGTTGTTGCCATACTACTGAGTCTGCTTGTGGACTTAGTAGATATATCTTGGGTGAACAAAAAAAAACAAGTGACAAATTCAGGAGGTACTGTGCACACAGTTTGACAAGCATGGGTGTAAGGCCTACACTATTTATTTGGGGTCAGGCTCTGTGGTAGTTGATGAGACATCTTTCATGGTCTGCAGGATATTGGCAGACATCTGCTGCAAAATGTTGGTGGGGGTGGGTGTGTGGTCAGATTGTTGGTGGTATGGATAAACTTGGAACTGTGCAATCCAGGCTTTGAGGATGGCACCATCCAAATCAGCAATCACATAACTGCCTCTAGCAGTCTGTGTGACAACAACCAAGGGACCAAGACATTGGGGCTTTGATTTTCAGTCAAGTTCCTTCTTGATCCAAGTATTGCAAATGAGGACCATGGTGCCAGGTTGCAAGTCATAATTGGTGAGGATGTGCTCATTGTCTGCCTGTCAGGGATCACCTAATTTCGAAATATTGTGATCATCTTGAACCCACAATACAGATTGAAAGACCAAGAGAAACATCTCAACCATCTCATGTGATATTGATGGCTGAGTCAAAATCTAAGACCCTGCCCTAAGGTAATCCCTGCTGTATAGTTCTCAGCCATCTTCTTTAGATTACTTCCGCAGCTATCATAGATAGTCTTGTCCCCTCTTGTCATTTCATCCTTAGATCTGATCTCTTAGGATCCTCCACAATACTTGTGTAGTTGAACTAGGCATCAGAATCTCATCAAACTTATCCACTTGAGTGAACTGGACAATACTGTCAGCTTGTGCTCTCAATATCCTAGTGCTCCTCTCAATACTTCTCTCGACCTCTGCCAACACCACTGTTATTTGATGATATCTGCCAGCCTGGTCTTGTGATATCTCAGCCTGGTGGTCTCGCTCTCTCAACCCTTTATACACCCTCTATTGACCCTTTCTGGTTGTATTGATGGAAGCCTTGTGTCTGGTATTGTGTGCCCTGACACCACCTTGTATCGGTCAGTTATGTGTAATTGGGCCTGGTGGACCTTCTCCCAGAGATCAGATAAGTTGGCATCTTGGTGCTCAAGCTGTCAAATTTGGTAGGCCAGCTTGTCACTGTCAGTCATAGGGAATTCGGGTGGGGGCACAAGGAACATTGCCTGCTCAAAGTCCATGGGGAAGATCAGGTGAATACCATGTGCAATGGAGACGGAGGATGCTGGCAACAGTCTTGAAACCTTTGTGACCACTGTTGTCATGGGCTTGTTTTAGCAAGGCAAGACATTCTGCAGGAAGCATGTACATTTGGGGGGAGCCAGTGAGGTTGTGTTGGCACAGTTTGCCATCATGAAGGAAGTACTGGAGGGACTGTTTGACAAGGGCTGCCCATTGTCATGTATTCCAGTCAGGAGGAAGGGATAAATCGGTGAGATATTGGCAGATCAACACAATTTGGTTGTCTAGGTGCCAGGCAGAGGAGGTCATTGGTATGTCCATTTTGGGCTTGGAGTCCTCAACTGTGGATTGGAGGTAGGCAGGATATGAGAGTCCCAGGCATTGCTCATGGTCTATATTGGGCAGGTTTGGAGTGTCCAATGAATTTGGGGGACAGCAGGAGAGACCATCTGGCCAGTGTATTTTTCCGTGGGGATGTGAACAAGATTGAAGTTGAACTGGTGTATCCCACTGACCCATCTGTTGAGGGCTGTGGTGGGTTGCTGGTCTGTATTATTTAACATCCTTTTGATGCAGGATGCATCCACTTCAACAATAAATTGGGGTGCGCCAATGAGGAAAATCTGCAGTGCCCAGAGAGCACAGTATAAGCCATATAGTTCGAGTTTCAGAAAGTGGAGGAAGGGCTGAGTCCCAAATTGTTATGCCATTTAGCAGTTGCAGGTCCAAAACAGGTTGCAGGGATCCATCTTTCTTCAGGACACAGAACCAGCAGGATCAGTAGGAGGATTCAGAGGGCTCATATATTCCCACATTTAATTTGTCTTTGGTAGTAAAGTGGGGCGTACCGGAATATCCTTCTGTTGCCAGGGTATATGTTCAATTGTTAGAATTCAGACTGGGTTGAAATAATCACTGTGAAATAAACCCATTTCTTGCTCATTCCAAGTGAAAGCCTTTTTGTGGTTACAAAGAACCCATGCCACAAGGTTTTCTCCTTTGGGCCAAAGGAAGCTGTATTTGTTTATTTGTAGCTCATTGAATCATTCCAGAGTGAGCCAATTTCTGGGGATAAAGGTTGTGGGGTATCAGGGAGTGGAGGAAGTGTAGCGAGGGGGTCAGAGGGAAAGTGTCTCCATATTTTCACACTTTCTGGTGTCATCATTGCAACAGGCTTGACACATCTGTCTGCAGGTTTGTATTTTCAGGCAGCATATACAGGATGGGTATTATTGGGTATGGTATCTGATTCCGAAGTATCTATTCAAGAGCTGTTATTCAAGGTCAAGTGCCAATTTATTGAGTTTTCCATCCCATCTTCTGGTTGCCAGTGAAGATGGTCCTGAATCAAAAATCCTGGACCACTTGTTTTCTTCCCATTCAGTGCAACTGAGTCCACAAGTGTATGGTCTGCTGGGAATTTGGACAGGTGATCTGAATCTTCTGTTTTCCATCTATATAAGTTTGGGTGATGCAGGAGGTGAGGACATGGAATGGGCAACCAAGGAGCAGGTGGAAAGGCAGGTTGGGGAGTATGGATGCCTGGACATAAAAATTGAGACCTGATATTCTGACACCCAAATTTGGGATGTGTCCCAAGAGCTGATCACCCAATCTGTTTGCAGATTCCATTTGCTGGCCTTTCACTGGAGTGTATGCAAGTCCAATTTTGTTTGCAACATTGTTTGCAGATGCTGACAATGCCAGAGCTGCCATTGAGAATGCAGGGAACAGGGGTGTCATATTTGCCGATTAAACAGTCAATCTGCTGGAGGGGTACCATGTCTTTGCTAACTAGCAATCCATCTGTGTCTTCCAAAATGCCTTTGATCTGGTATATTGGAGCCTCACCATCTTATACCTTGGTCACCTGAATCATGTCCAGAATAGTCGGTTTCTTGCCATAAGCCTCTTTGAGCACCTTGCTAAGCAACAGACATGCTGACACTAGGACCTTGCTGGGAACTCAAATGAGTGTTTTGGCAAGAGTAACCATGAGAGCCTGCAAAACTGTTTTGTCTTCCATATTTTCAGTGCCCTTGGTATGGGGCTTTGGTGGGTCCAGTATGGTGTCCAATTTCTCCAGTTCATCTACCCATATGCTGGCAAAGTGTGCAGTGCTATGATGCACTTGTGCATCCGATTTCTCCTTTCTGGCCACCAGCATGTACACTTTGGAGACCTTGACCAATTTTCCCATAGAGGCCGTCCACCTTTTCCGGAGTCGTTCTGCTTCAGCTATGAGCACCTTTATTTCCTCATCATTCCATTCAACCATGTCATCCTGATTTTCCACAAGAATGTGTAGTACTGAGTGATCCACTGTTACCTCAAATTTGGAGTCTGAACTGACATCTTCAATGATCATGTTGTGAAAGGTGATGAGAGGTGTGGGCCTCAGCTTGGGATGTAATTCCGGGTTGGCCTGGTAATATCCATCAACACGTTCTTTGAGGTCCCATCTTGGCCAATGGCAGGGAATAAACTGGCTGCCAGTGAGGATGGGAAAGGCCCATCCTTTTTGATAAGACCATCATCCAAGTATTTTCAGGCACCAGGACATGTCACAATCTTGTCTGTGCAACCTGTAGACATGCTGTTGAAATGGCAGAGGGGGCGATTGCTATTCTGGGGGCTGTATCCATTTTGATTTGGGTAGTTCTCTGCTGGGACAGGAACCAGATTTGCGCCAGTAGCTGGAGTGTTGTTGCTGTATGTATTTTAGGACGGGTCTCCATAGGAGTTCTGCTGAGCGGCCAGTTAGTTCTGCAAGATGGACTTCTAGTTCATGAAAGTATATATCTGGGACACCATCCCTTCCAGGTGAGCCATATGTCCAGTAATTTCGGCAACCTGTGAGTTGGGTTCCATTTTCACTTTGTCCAGTGTTGGTGCCAGTGTTGCATCCTGGGAATAATCAAGAGACAGTGTCTGAACTTTCATAGTAGTGTTGCCCAGTGCCCATTCTGCTGTTTCTTTAAATTTGGCTGTCGTCCAAGGTTCATCCACAGCCCTGTCATATTTCCGTTTGAGCCTGTTCAGCATCTTGTCCCAAAGGTGGCTTCCAGTGGGCAGGAATTTGAGTATGCAGAGGAGGGCTTTTTGTTGGTCAAGGATGGAAATCTGGTTGTGGGTGATGAGCCATGTAGAAATTGAGTAGAAGTCCCTGTAAAATTTGGCAAATTCACCCTTGGTCTTAATGTGGCATTGCCACTTGCAGATGAGGTCATCAAGGTGCTGAGTTGCATACCAGTGTTTGTTATTTGCTGCACCAGGGTAGTACTTCAAAACCTTGGTCTTGAAATCTGTGTATGAGTCCTTTTGCACATCTTCCATGCCGTTGTGGATCTGAGTCCATAATTTGTATGTGTCATTGTCAGTGTGAAAGCAGGCCCAGTCAATCTTGTCTCCTCCACCAGTGATGGCAGGTTTGCACAAGTTGAAAAGTTTTTCCAGGGCTGCAAAGTAACAGGAAATGCCAAGAGGTGTAGGAGAAAAGTGGGGAGCCAACGGAGACTCCCTGCCCATAGGCATCATGCATTTGCTTGCCATGAATAGCCATTGGACCATGTCCACTATTTTGGAGGGACTCCTGTTGGAAGAGGTCAATGATACTTATGTTTTGTCTGAAATTGTGGGCATTTCTCTGAGCACAGTCTGTCAGGCTTGCTGTTCATCCCTAAGCTTGTTTTGTTGATCTATGGCAGAGGTGGATACCAGAATATGGGAAGCCAGTATTGGAAATTGGAGGAGGAGGAGTTTTTGCCTTGGCAGCTCTTAATCAGTAAAAGCTGCCTTGCATTGGGCTCTAAATATGATAGGTGTCCAAAATATCAGGGGTCCAAATAAGTCAGTCTGATGGGTGGTGTGTGAGAACTTGCTAAGGAAAGAGGGAAGAGAAGGAGAAAGTCGGTAGAAATGCCAGAGTCAGCCTGTAGCTGAGCTATCAAAAGTCAGTAAGAGGAGCTTGGTGTCCATCCAGTCAAGTCATGCTAAATCAAGTTGAGTATGCTAAGTCAAGTCAAGTCTGCTAATATACAAATAATCAGATCCATATAACTCTGACGGAAAAGGGGCAGAATAAGCTAG
>NW_024467209.1:428971-433482 GCF_000292625.1 Dacryopinax primogenitus | reverse complement strand
GATTGGTATTGAGCACAGCTTAGAGTAGCTAGTATAAGTAGTTTCCAGAAACTCCTGTATCTAGCTTATTCTGCCCCTTTTCCGTCAGAGTTATATGGATCTGATTATTTGTATATTAGCAGACTTGACTTGACTTAGCATACTCAACTTGATTTAGCATGACTTGACTGGATGGACACCAAGCTCCTCTTACTGACTTTTGATAGCTCAGCTACAGGCTGACTCTGGCATTTCTACCGACTTTCTCCTTCTCTTCCCTCTTTCCTTAGCAAGTTCTCACACACCACCCATCAGACTGACTTATTTGGACCCCTGATATTTTGGACACCTATCATATTTAGAGCCCAATGCAAGGCAGCTTTTACTGATTAAGAGCTGCCAAGGCAAAAACTCCTCCTCCTCCAATTTCCAATACTGGCTTCCCATATTCTGGTATCCACCTCTGCCATAGATCAACAAAACAAGCTTAGGGATGAACAGCAAGCCTCAGAACCTATTGGTCAACACCACCAAGCATGCACATGTTTGTGGATAAGCTCCTTGCACCTTACTTCTGAGTGGCAAATGAACAAAACTCTTGCCCTTCTGAGGCACACTGCATCTGGCTCATTGATCTCTACACTGTGCATTGCAGCAAGCCATTTCAAGAGTATATCAACTATCCATGGATCCTACTTCAGTTGTACCAGGTGGGTGTACTGGTGTTGTGCAACCTGCAGACACTGGGATGCAACATCCACTGAAGGCTGCAATTTGGAAGGCTGCACTAGATGATGTGATCCAAGAGACCTGTGCTCAGCTACATGGAGGTCACATTGCTCCAGAGGGTATCAAGCTTGACACCACTCTTGGAACACTACAAAATTGGACTGTGTGATGGCTCTTGGAAGCACATAAGGAATGCAACACCCCAGAGCTAGTTCTCACGGCTTGGCCCCTCTGCAAGACAGGAGTAGAAGATGTGACCCTCTCTTACAACTGCTTATCATCCTTGCAAATGCATGCCAAACTTGATGAGTTCCCATATCAAGATGAAGCATTGTACTGTTGGATTCTTCCTCAAGGACTGAGAGAACACCCTCCAGAAACTGTGCAGCTTCTGGAGGATGAGGAGGCAGTGACAGGTGTTAGTCAGGTGGACATAGAGATGGACATAGAAGAGAGTGGAGACTCGAGAGAGGATAGTGCTGCAGACTTGATGTAGAGTTGACTGACTTTACAATCATCTCTCATTGTGAGGGCACTAGGTCTAGCAAGGTCACCACAATCCCATGTGGTGTTAGGGTTTGGGTTAAGGTTTAGAGAATTCTGAGTGCTAAGTGGAGAGCTCTGTGTGCTAAGTGGAGAATTCCATGTGCCAAGTGGAGAATTCTGTGTGCTAAGTGGAGAATTCTGTATGCTAAGTGGTGAATTCTGTGTGCTAGGAAGAGGTTTCCATGTGCTAGGAAGAGGGCAAGATGTGCCCTGACACTCATCCTCCAGAGTGTGCAATCTGAAACAAGTGTGGTGACCAGGCAAAAAGTGTGCAGCACCAGGCCCTGGTGACAGGTGACACTGTGCACCTATGCATCCTGGTACAGTGTAGTGTCCACTGAGCCTATGCCAGGGTTCATGTAGATCACTTGCCTGCATGAGGGGGTTGACCCCCTCACACAAAAACTTTGGGCCTCATAAAACCCACATGGACCCTTGCCTGCAGGTTCTCAGGCTGTACCCCAAAGACACGTGACATGCTGAGATGGTATTTGCACTCTGCAGAAGCACAAGGCACCCTTCCTGCATGTGATCATCATAGATTTTAGGAATATGTGACCAGTTGGTGTGCATCCTGTGGGAGGGGGGGGGGGTCAGCTGACTGTGTGATTTTGACCCCCTTAAATTGCTTCCATTTTAGGTATCTAGGTATTTTGGGGCTGCGGGATGTCACCCAATTGCGGGTTCAACTAGTGTAATCCAATTCATGCAACAGACCAATTCAACATTAGTAATGTTGTGGGAAGCCTATTGAATTGACACTGCCCTCAGCAACAATGATATTATGGGTGCATGTTCATTCATGAATTGATGGTCTGAGGCATTTATTGCAGCAATCACAACACCTCTGGTTTGACAGATCTAGCACTGGTATTGCTTCAACAGTTAGCTGTTTTAGGTGCATCAGGATTTGTCTGAATCGGCAAAAAAAAATGGCCGGAGGAGGCAAAAAATGGCCAGGGAGGGCTATTTTTGGCCAGTGGAAGCAATTCTTGGCCGGTGGAAGCAAAAAATGGCTGGTGAGAGTAAAAAATGGCCAGTGGGAGTAAAAAATGGCCAAAGGGGGCAAAAAATGGCCAGTGGGAGCTTTATTTGGGTTGCTTCCCTGGATGGCAGAACTATTATTTACTTTACTTCTGGGTGTGGAAATGATAATACATATGCCTTCTCACTGCACAATGTTAACAGCATTACCATGGTGATTCTTGTTACTGCCATTACCATCATTACCATGGTTAATGCTCCTCAGTGCAAAATTACCATTATCACTGCTTTACTTATTTTCTTTTCAGATATGCTAGTTACACATTTTGTTCAAGCTATCTGGGGCAATCTTCCAGTACTTGGAATGCTGTCTTTGAAACAACTCTGGCTGTTCCAAGCACTTGTACCACATCTACAACCCATCATCACTTGGGGAGGTGCACTTTACATTGATTGTGCACCTGCCATCCTTCCACAATCTGTCATTGATTTTCTTGCCACTGTCTTTGCTGTTGATGGATCTGTCATTGAAACACTATGGCAAGCTCTTGGCCCATTCACCTGGTGAGGAGGCTACCTTGGAATACACCTGACTCCCCACCTTGTGGATCCTATTTGTCCCCTTCTAGACCATGGTCCACTGCATAATTTTGGTTTGGTCTTCTCTTCATCTCCAGATGCAGACCTCTCATTGTACCCCCAGGTGTTGAAGAGTTCTTCCCCCCAACAAGGAACTGTACTCAGGCCTCTTGTCCCTCAAATTCATGACTCACCTACCTATGCCACAATATGGCACATCTCTTTACCCTCTGCAATGGGGTTGTACCTGTCCATGTGTCCTCTTTATCCTGCCAGAGTATGTTATTCTTCCAAATCAGCTACAACAGTCATGTACTTATTTCCTTGTCACACAGACTGCCACATGACATACTACCTCAACTATTTTTGGCAAAGGGGCTCCAATGGAATAGAAATATGGCACTATTACCCAGGACATCCTGAGGTTTTACATGTGGAAACACATGTATTGGTGGACAGTGCTCCTGCTGCCTTTTTCAAAAGCCATGCACTTCATGCACAGTAAGTTTATTTTGCATTTACATTTCCTGGCACTGATGGTAACACCATTATACAGGGTAATGGTGTTAGCACAACAGTTGTGGTTCTATAAGCATTGAACTGTTTTGTTACCAGTATCCATTATACATGGTAACAGTGTTAACACAATGGTTGTGGTTCTATAACCATTGAACTGTTTTGTTACCAGTGTTAATGCAACAGTTGTGGTTTCATAACCATTGAACCATCTTGTTACTGTATTTAATGTTGTTAACACTGTTACCAGCATTGTATGCTGATTCCTTTTCAGCATCAGTGGGCAGGCAATGAGTCAGATCTACATGAGTTCCCTTGTGCAACCATCTCAGGACAATTCCTTCTCTTCTTTTCCTGTCCTCCATGGATCATATATCTGGGACTTCATCTACCTTGACAGCCTCCTACAACATCATACCGAGCAAGGAACCATTCTTATCTTGCCTGAACACCCACTGGCTGGCAAGAAATGGGGTACTCAGAGGGAGAGCTTGAAGGAAGCCATGAAAATCCGAAATCAGTTCATTGCAACCATTGGCCAAGAGCAATGGGCACTTCAAGTCAAAGCATAGTGAGAATGATGCTTATTGTGGACAGCACTGTAACCCGCTCCTCTTTCCAGCACTCTACAACATCACTACCAAGTCCTGGGTCTTCAACTCTTCTACAGCTGAGCAGTGCAATGTCTGGCTGGCAATGGTTCATGACCTCAATGCCACTTGCTTCAATTTTTTCTTGGATGAAATGATCAAGGAGCATAACCAATTCCTTGTTGACACACTGGAGAAAAAGCACAAGAACCCACATGTGCTCCCACTTGATTATTTTCAGGACGGCAAGAATGAACAGTAGCTAGCACATGTTTAGAAACATTATGTTATATTGATAGTATGGAAGAGAAGGGGCAAGAGAGAAATCATAAGGAAAATGTTAGTATGGCCAGTAGAGCTGGTAATGCCATTATCAATGGTAACACCATTAATAATGGACTTATGCACATGACCCCCAGGTGATCAGGTCATATGACCAAGGATGAGGTCATATGAGGTCATGCACAGCCATGCACAGCAGGTCACTTGACCATCCAATCCTTCCAGCAGGTTCCAGCACATGCTGTCAGGGCACCAGCTCATTGCTTAGTCAAGAGACATGACTAAGCCTTTATGACATGGAAGTAG
>NW_024467209.1:414812-422737 GCF_000292625.1 Dacryopinax primogenitus | reverse complement strand
CTTGGAGACTTGGTCTTCTGTTAGGGCAACACAGGCTGACTAAGTCTGCTCACCTAAGAGTGCCAAGAGTCTAAGCAGGCAACAAGGAAGTGGAGTAGACCTGATGACTAAGACCTATCTACAGTATAGGTACCTGTGGATGATCCTAAGAGACCAAGTCTGAAGAGACAGTCCCAGGCAGAGTAGGCCTTATATTTATACCTCTGTGGTGGAACCTGCTAGAACATCTTGCTTACTCAGCCTAGTCAGGTGATCAGGTCATATGACCAAGGATGAGGTCATATGAGGTCATGCACAGCCATGCACAGCAGGTCACCTGACCATCCAATCCTTCCAGCAGGTTCCAGCACATGACAAGGTATACCAGCTACTTCCATGTCATAAAGGCTTAGTCATGTCTCTTGACCAAGCAATGAGCTGGTGCCCTGACAGACTGTTCCTGTGCTTGACAAGAACCGAGCCTGTTGGGTAGAGATGGGGCCTGGCCAAGTTATACCCTTAAAACTTCATGAACATGTGGTTCTGAAGGCTCAGGAGGTGACAGCACAAGACAGTCATGTGCAGCAAGAGATTCATCAGCACTTTGCTATGAGCCCCAAAAAAGTGTCCTATGAATCATGATTCATCTCAATATGATGCCCTGGAGACACCCAGCAAGAAGCCATGGGCTACCTCAGTCATCAGTGTGTCCTCCTCAACCAACTCTGTTGTCAGCATTTCCTCACAAGATGACCCCATTGTCATTGAGCCAATCCATTTTCCTACACCATCACCTGCAAACTGGCCTTGTGCAGGAACCTTCAAAGAAGTATTCATGATATTGTGAACATATCATAACATCTGCATGGGTTTCCCATGAAGGACTTGGAAAGCAGCTGCAGAGGAAGTATTTGGCAATACCAAGATTTCAGAGAGACATCTTCGATGCCAGTATACAGTATGGAAGCAAGCACCTGCTACAGCTTTGCAGGAATGGAACAAAAAGTTTCCTCATTGACTTTGGAAGCAGTTTGCTCTGGCACATCTAAGCAAATGAGTAATGTGGAAAGTGGGTGATGGACTACATTGTAGCTCACTGAAAGGTAGAGGGGCTGAAGAATGAAATGCCCAACATGTACATTGTTAATATCATGATTCATTGCAGTTACTGCAGTTACCGGGAGACCCTGAGATGGTTCCAAGGTTTCAAAACCTCAGGGTCAGCACTCCCCAATGGACATGGGGCCTTGCTGGGCAGCTTGGTCATATGCCCACATGACACTGCTTGCACATTTACCACCACCATAACCTTTGCATCCAGCCAAAGCCATCCTAGCTTAACATTCCTTGTGTCTCATGTCTTCCAAAATGAGTAAGAAGGCTAAGGAGAAGTCTAGGATGAAGAAGAAAAGGTCTGGAGGAGACATGGCACCCATGAAGCAAAATGTCATGATGAAGCAATGCATTACTGGGGATACCATAATTAACACTCCTCTTGTGAGCACTCAAAGTGTTACTGTGGAGCCCACCATCCCTACTACAGACCTCAAATCTTCCAGCAAGTCTAGATATGGAAACAAGCCTAAATTTCAATTAGGATTACATATATGACCTGCCAGACATTGCAGATTGGATTCCTATGCCTGACAAAGTATGTGCCATTTACCGTATGCCCTGAGTCCATCTGAGATGATTTCATCAGTGCACCTATTGTGAAGAACATGGGAAGGGCTGTTTCAAGACCAAAGGACATCAGTTTAAGTCTTGCTGACATTGCTACAATCTCCAGAGGCAGTGTTCTGTGGGAAATGCTGAAGGTATGCCAAAATGCTTTCCTGTGTTATCATCAGTAATGATGGTAACACCATTAGATGCTCACCATGGCCACAAAATCAAGGCCAAGAAATGTGATCTAATGCATGCACTCCCTGCTACAAAGCACCCATTACATCCCATTCCCCACATGGGCCTGCTTGCCTGGAATACCAATGACAAGCATATATTCCACAGGTTTTTGCCATGGAATGGTCATATGTTATCCATGTTAACAATGGTAGTGCCGTTAATGCTCTTGCCAGCTGAACTCTATGGTGTTGCTTGTGCACAGCTTGAGCTTGCAACAGAACTTTGTACAGCTGCAAGTTGGAATGTTCAAGTCATGGTGGATGGAATGCAGCAAGGTGTGGGGAAGGAAGGAGTCCCTTTTCCCTTTGCAGGACTTGCAGGGCCTTCAGTTAGGAAAGATGTTCCTCATGAGGAAGATCTTATGGAGCTGAGGTCTTTTGAAATTGCCAGGAGCTTCCTGCAAAACCCATTTAAAGTCCTGGCATGGTTCACTGAGGCGCAACTGGCTTCTTAGGCCAAGGCAGCCAAGCACAGTAACAACAGTAACCTTCCAATGTGTATGTGTCCCTTGTTTCTAGACAACACGCCTAGTACTGCACATTGATCCTTTAACAAATCTACATGTCAATGCAGTTAACATAGTTACTGCTCTTAGCAGCACTCCCTCCCAATCCAGTGTGTATGTAGTGAACTTTTGAGAAAGATGCATGTTACTGTCATTACCATTGTTACTGGCATTAGCAGCACCCCCTCAATATGATGCCCCCCATGTCTTCTGACTGTGCAATGGATGTTGCAGGTACATGCCATAACTTTGCCAAAAGGGTGCACACATTATGTATCCATTTGCATCAATATACCAGCCCTTCAAACCCAGTATCACCATTACACATGCACTTATAGTACCCAAAATGGTGAAGTCAGCTCTGCTGTCATTAATGCAACACTCCCAGTACCTTTTGACTTAGAATCCACTAATATACTTTATATGCCTTCAGAAGCATGATAAACCTGTTGCCTATGCCCACAGGTTCTGCAAATCACTGAAGTTCTGATTCACACCATTAACACCAGTAAACATAGGACTTAGATGGGGTGAGATATAATAGGCAACAGTAAGGCTGTTAACCATGGTAACAACGTTAGCACCCTCCACAGCCACATTTAAAGTCTGCCTGCCCCCTCTACTCCATGCTCAGTCACTTAGAGATAAGATCAAGTTTAGTAGAATGAATGGGATGTATTCAAAGAAAAAAGAAACTATGGGCATTTCTATCTACCACCCCACCTGATGCAGACACACCATTAATGGGGTTACTGGTGTTACTGTCACTCATCCTCACCACTCCCCTCACTCTCAGACTCAGTGTCCAGGGCCTCCTTGTGTTCCTCCTTCAGGTCCTTGGGACAATCCTGGAGGGCCTTGATCTCCTCAGTAATCTGCCCCTTGGCCTTCTTGCTCTTCACGGCAGTGCAGTGCAAATGGCCCTCTTTGAGTGTTTCAGTTAGTGTTGTTAATGACATTACCATGGTTAATGTTACCTGGAAGGCCAACATTGCAACACTTCCCATGCTTGACACAGCAGTTGTAGCATTTCTTTGAAATGCCAGGCAGCCTAAAGCACTTCATGTGATTTTGGCAGCATGGCTCACACTATGAAAATGTCAGAAAGAGAAATGAAAATGAAAAGTAAGTTACTGATGGCAACTGGGAAATAGAGCCCCTTTCCTTCAGGAGGGGTAGGTGGAATTACCTTGTTTTTGGTGTCATTGGTGTTACAGCAGTACACACCATCTTCAACAAGGTCCTGTTTGAGTCATTAATAATGGTATTGCCATTAAAGCTGTTAAACTACTCACTGCATTCATTGGGTCCCCAGCCACCCAATACTCCATCTTCCTTGTCATCCTGCTTGTTTCCACCCTCCTCTGTGCTCTTCTCCTGACCAGACCTGTTGTTTGTAGATTGCTGATCCTGGGTCTCTAGGTCGTCATTATTGGTGGTATCACCGTTATCATTGTTATCAGTGGCCAAGAGGGCAGGAGTCTTCTTGGAGCCTGCTGCCATCTTCCTTTGCTTGGGGAGGGGTTCCATGGCATCTGTGCTGTCACTTGAAGACTTCTGGGGATGCCCACAATTTTGGGATGTTGGGTAATGGCAGGGAGCCTTCTCCATGGTGATGGTAACCTTGCTAACAAGGTTGAGGGGCTTCTTCCTCTTCCCTGTGGTAGGCTTGGGTTGAGCACAGAGAGGGGGGGAAGGGTCAGTGGCACCCTCCACATTGTGCAGGATGGCCTGGTCTACAGTGGAGGGGAGCTCAGGTATATTGAGTTCATAGTTGGCCTCTATGACTCCATGTTTGTTCTGTTACCATTGTTACCATTGATAATGGTAACTGGTCCATACCATGTGCAAATGAATCCACATGGCCTGAGCACTGGGACCCAAATGCTCCACCATGCCCTTGGTCATCCAGCGGAGCACATCCCCAGTGAAGTCCCAGATGTATTTATGGGCAACATCCTGTTTAGTATGTTAGTAAAACATTTCCAACATCACTATAATGCTTACCCTGTATGCCCCCAGGTCATCCTCATTCTGTGCCCAAGCTGGATGCTCTCTGTCGTCCACTGACCAGAACTTGCAGAGGGTGGCCCAGTGGTTGGCCTCTTCTTTTCTCCATGTGGCTGGACTCAAGCATGGTGTGTTAACATCAGTAATGATGGTATCAATGGTGTTGGTCCTTCTGGGAGGCATTGTTGACAGTGGTTCAAAGTTGAGATTTGTTGGAGGTGGAGAGTAAGAGGGGAGAAGAACAGTGAGGGAGAGGAGAATGTGTGCAGATGAGCCTTTTAATGACTGCACAGGAGCAACCATTGGCCTTACAGTTAACAGTTCCATGGCCTGTTGTTAATGGTGATACATCTGTTAATGCCGTTAACCTGCAGACTTAGAGTGGCTGTACATGGGATCAACTGCTGGCCTTACCGTTACCAGTGCTGTGGCCCGTGGGTAATGGTGTTAAACACAATAACACCATTAACATGCAGACATAGAACAGCTGCACGTGGGACCAAATATTTGTAAGCGGGACCTAACCTAAATACATCCGTGCTTATGGAACCTAATTGCTTCCACCGGCCACGGACCCTAAAAATGTCCGGACATGGGAGCACATTTTTGGACGAATCCTGATGGCTCTCGTTTGGTGACGGCTTGAAGTTTCAACTCGAGAAGCGTTTCAACTCGAGGAAGTGGGTTGCTATTGCAGTTTCTTTGTGAAACACGGTTCCTTTCTCCTTCCGCATGACCATCACACTCCTTACCACCCTACGGAGCCCAATACAGTTGATATGATTATCTGTTCGAGGGTATAAAAAACCGAGCGAGAGGTGATCTCTACCCCTCAGTCCGAATTGGGGTCATCAGGAGTAAAAGGTCCGCAATTGAGTCAGAGTTCTGCTCTTTAAAGGGAGCCAATGTCTTGCTTCCATGTATTTAAAAAGGCTGGACACCTGGTGAGGTACAATTTGCTTCATTTTTCTTCCGTTTCATTAAATGTTGCACACTTCTCCTCTATATATAGCCATGTCAGCTTCTTGGCGCTCAATCATGACGTCCACAAGAAGGGCCGAAAAAAATATCTATTTCAACCTAGGTCTGAACAGCGTTTTTAAGTTCGAATAAGATAGAATGCCATCTGCTGATGCGGGGCAGGTCAATTGATCAATTAATGGACTGATTAAGAGATTCACTGGTTGCGATTGCAATCTTCTTCAGCACCTCCTGGATTCGTGGTTCAAGTGTATATATTGGTATCAATCCGACAGCCGGGCTTTGCGGATCACGGGCTTTGCAGTGCAACTTCGGTGGCAGGGATCAATTCTGAAAGCGCTGCTATAGCCACCTTAGTAGATTGCAGCATCGGTTCACTCTTACATTCTTGCTGTGCCCGCTTCATGTCGAAACGCAACCGGATAGGACTTGAATTGGGCTCGGCTAGGAAGGCCACACAGCACTAGTACTTTGCTTTTCTTTTGAAACACGGTGCAGAATCTGAATGGAGTGAACCGTCTCAGCCTTACAACGACTCGGACTACTAAGACTCGCTTTGATGGTCTTTCCAAACGTATAAAAGCAGAGCCAGAGATGACCTCTACATCTTCAATTCGAACGCGATCAAGCGTATCAGTCTCTCAAGAAGTCGACCCCAACACTTTAGTGTCTGCTCCAACCATGCTTTTCACCTCAGTTGTCGCTGTGGCTTTGATGCCCTTCATGGTTCAAGCTGCTGCGATTGGCAAGCGCGAAGAAGCGCTCATCTATCTTGAGACATTCGAGGACTGTGGTGAGTGTGAACAAGCAGAACCTGTCGAATACCGTTGACCCTCCTCGGCAGACTGCATTAACTTGAAGGACTTTGTCCAAGCGGATAATCATGGTACCATCTCGCAGTCGTTCTCCGGCTCCAGGTTTGCACTCTCTCGTAGTATATCGTCACGACAGGCGGTCTCATTCGCACAAGGGCGTCGTTCAAGGTGATCGTGAACCGGGGCTGTGAGTCGTTTCCTTCAAACAAGTTGACTGCTCGCTTAATCCATGGGCAGGCGGTGTGACGGTCTATACCACCAACGGCGATTCCATGAACTTCCCGTCATGGGACCTGCAGACTGGTACTTGCTTCAGTCCATATAACGAAAACCGGGTTGCCTACGTGGTGTTCGGTATGTGCTTGCTATTAGCATCCAGGGATTATAGGCTGACGATGCATCGATAGACTGCAACTAAAGTGCGCTAGCAATTATTTGATCGTATGTCCCCGTTTCCTGACTTGCGTATCAGACACCGAAGTGAGGGGTGACCAAGCAGCGTCAACTCCCATCGCTGCGCTCTACTAGTCGTCCGAGATATTCTCGCGCTGCTCTATTTTCAGCCTGTTGCTCATTTGCATATCCCAACAACTTTCTAGTAGCATACTTAATATTCCGATGCCTAATCCACTGCAAGTTGCCGTTTCACGTGCCGATAACTTCTCCACAAACCAGAAAAAGCGATAGTGGCAAAGAACAGACTACCCTGGTATGGGATTCATATTGTGGGCTTCTTAAAAGGCCGAAGATATACAGTACCCCGCAAAAATAAGGACAATTGCTTTTTTGCATGCCCTTGATTGGTCTCATCATATGGTGGATGTTTGCGGACAGCCACGGTGTTAGGGGTCCCAGCTGTCCATGAACACCCACCAGACGTGGCCTGTGCTTCTGGCTGTTCATCAACTATCAACAGGATAACTCAGACTGGTTGAGTCTTGCAGAATTTGCATACAACAACTGGGTCTCAGCCTCAACTCGAGTCTCCCCATTCATGGCCAATATGGGATGGAACCCTCAAATGGGTATCAAACCAAATCATGAAACTCAGGTTATGGGAGTGGACAATTTTGTGACCAAGATGGCACAACTTCAGACAGAATACCAGGCAGCCCTGAGCCAGGCAGCAGATGATACATGAGCACAAGCATTGGGTGCTGACATTGAGTCAGAATATGTCAGGGCACCAGCTCATTGCTTGGTCAAGAGACATGATTAAGCCTTTATGATATGGAAGTAGCTGGTATACCTTGGCATGTGCTGGAACCTGCTGGAAGGATTGGATGGTCAGGTGACCTGCTGTGCATGGCTGTGCATGACCTCATATGACCTCATCCTTGGTCATATGACCTGATCACCTGACTAGGCTGAGTAAGCAAGATGTTCTAGCAGGTTCCACCACAGAGGTATAAATATAAGGCCTACTCTGCCTGGGGACTGTCTCTTCAGACTTGGTCTCTTAGGATCATCCACAGGTACCTATACTGTAGATAGGTCTTAGTCATCAGGTCTACTCCACTTCCTTGTTGCCTGCTTAGACTCTTGGCACTCATAGGTGAGCAGACTTAGTCAGCCTGTGTTGCCCTAACAGAATGGTGAAGCGACGTACAGGACAATTGTGGAAGGGTTTGGGTTAAATGTGAGGGGACAGAATAAGGGTGAAATGAAATGAGGGGGAAAGCAACTGATGGATTTTAAGGTGAGCAGCTGCAGGAAGGAGGGGGACAGCA
>NW_024467209.1:412387-414792 GCF_000292625.1 Dacryopinax primogenitus | reverse complement strand
GTGACCTGCTGTGCATGGCTGTGCATGACCTCATATGACCTCATCCTTGGTCATATGACCTGATCACCTGACTAGGCTGAGTAAGCAAGATGTCCTAGCAGGTTCCACCACAGAGGTATAAATATAAGGCCTACTCTGCCTGGGACTGTCTCTTCAGACTTGGTCTCTTAGGATCATCCACAGGTACCTATACTGTAGATAGGTCTTAGTCATCAGGTCTACTCCACTTCCTTGTTGCCTGCTTAGACTCTTGGCACTCATAGGTGAGCAGACTTAGTCAGCCTGTGTTGCCCTAACAGAATGGTGAAGCGACGTACAGGACAATTGTGGAAGGGTTTGGGTTAAATGTGAGGGGACAGAATAAGGGTGAAATGAAATGAGGGGGAAAGCAACTGATGGGATTTTAAGGTGAGCAGCTGCAGGAAGGAAGGGGGACAGCAATTGAACCAGGAATGGGGGGGGGGGGGGCACAACAAGAAAATTAGGCATACCAAGAAGTGAGGAGGTAACAAGGGAAGACATATAGGAAGGGGGGACACCATAAGCAAGGAAAGGCTCAAGAGGCAATGGATGGTGGGAAAACATCATGTGTTGGATGTGTGGATGTACACAATGCAAACCAGCACTGAGAGAGGAAAGCACAGGGTCCAGATGAGACAATGTTGAGACAATGGGTACTGGAGGGTACAAGACTGGTGGGGATGGTAGGGGAATTCCTAGTGGGGAGCATTACGTTGCATGTGGCTGGAAGGGGAAGTGTTGCATGATGACAGAATTACAGGAGTATACCCTCTGTACCAGTGGGTACACTGCCGTACCAGAGGAAGGAGAGTTCTGTCACATTTGAGCAACCATACTATGAGGTGGATCTCCCACAAAGATATTGCCTACTTATGGTAGGCTGACTAATCATTTAGGGTTCGTTGACCCGCCTGGCGCAAAATTTGTGTGATACCTGCCTTGTCCACCGGCACATTTGTATCCAGTTTCTGGGACACCACTGTTGTCCTGCGAGCACTGAAGCCCCAGAGAGCAGAACACTGTGTGAGGAGAAACTGGTGGGACGAGCCCCTACAGTCGGCTTCACTGACTCTGTTTACTTTCACCCAACATCAGTTGCTCTGATATGTCTACCGCCGACTTGGATGATTACACAAAAGGATTGGCATACAAGTTTCTCAAGCTTACGTCTGTGCCGTGTGAGCGATGGGATTATTTCGACGATGCTGTCGTACCTCTGCCATCCCCGCTCTCCGGTCGTACAGTCATGCTACTGGAGCCACTACACTTTGGAAATCGCGCCACGGTTTGGCGTGCCAACCTCTATGGTCCAACCGACTCGACAGAGGAAGAACTACTTGTGAAACATTATCATCCCAGCCCTGATGACACAATGGACCAAGATGCCTACGTTCGCGAAGCATGGGCATATGCCAGGTTGGAGACACTCCAAGGCACTCTTGTGCCTAAGTCTTATGGCTTTTATGATATGCGTGTGGCGTGCTGTTGATCATCAATTGCGAGGACTCACTGCGTTTAGTTCTATCTCAGAGATGGTCGATTTTTTTCACGGACATCTCATGGAATACGTACACGGCGTTCCTCTCTCGCGCACTCCTGGCGCGCAGAAGAAGGTACGTCCCTCCCTAGCAACTTTCATTCTGTTCTCTGTGTCTTCTGACGCATACAAGATGTCCGATTTCCTGACCAGTCTCGACGAGATACACGAGCTTGGTATGTGCCATCGCGACCTGCACCGTAACAATGTCATCGTACGGCAACAAGACGGTGAAGAGCATTTTGTCTTCCTCAATTTCGGCAGAGCCAAGCTTCTTGCAAGACGCCGTAAGCGCGATGCAACGATCGCATGGTGGTTCGACGATGCCTACGGTGCGTACGCATGTCTTGGGGAGATGGAGAATTTTCATGTGGTGGTGGACTGGATCTTCACGGAGGTCGACAAAAATATCAACAAATCTGGTCCACCTCCCCGATGGACGCGCATCTTTTTCAGTCGCTGGAAACGGGACACTTTGCGCTGTTTGCGCAACGAGGACGAGTGGAATTATCAAGCACGCACCAAAGGTCCCGTTGATTATGTAATGGATAAGAAAGAACGGCAGTGGTAGAATGACCGAGGCATTTTCTCCTCATCGCCATCTTTGTATTTTTTGCTTCCACCTCGAACTCATTGAGATATTCCATTGTCATAATGTCGAGAGAGTACATATCACACACAGAACGCATTTCATTCACAGCTACGTCGAAGTCTACAACGCAACACTTATTCTCTTTAATTTCTTTCTTATTGTTAGAGTTATCAAGCCGATCCCGCGACACCAATCCTATCCCCCACATGCACAAGAGTCTCCACACCAGCCTTGGAGTATCCAAGAATATCTTGG
>NW_024467209.1:382523-412227 GCF_000292625.1 Dacryopinax primogenitus | reverse complement strand
GGTCAAACGTCATGGCACCCTTGGGGAATACGACAATCACGGTCGAGCCTCCGTATTGGAAGTATCCTAAATCTTCACCTGAACTACTGGTCAGCTTTCGCCACTCGTCTGCAAGATTCGAATTACCCACCTTTCTTGAGCGGCTCTCCAACCTCCTTCGTCCAAGTGATGCTCCCGACCAGCAGTGCACCAACCGAAACGAACGCAACAGGAACCGTTGCACCACTCTCGTCCAACGTAGCATCGATCAATGCGACGTCACGTTTGTTGGCTGTGAAGACGTCAAATCCCGGCTCGTTCACAGCCTGCGGGTTGACCGTGTAGTATTCCCCTGGGAGCTTGGTAACCTTCCTGAACAGGCCAGTAACTGGCGCGTGATAACGATGATAGTCCTGCGGCGCCAAGCGGAAGATCGCCAGGGACGGATCCGAGCCGATCTCTTCCACAATCTCTTCGTCATTGAGGAGCTCTGGAATAGTGAAGTGACGACCTTTGATCCTGCATCTCTGTTCAATGCCAACGAGACAATAAGGAAGCGACGAGGACGTACCAGACATTGGTAGCCTCTTGGGCCGTCTCGAATACGGTCAGACGGCAGTCGGCACACGATACGATCACGCCCAACTCGTCAGGAGCGGTGATAGGGCGAACATCGGGCCGCAGCTTGCGGCTGAAGAACGTGTTCAGGCTGGGGTAATTGTGCAACTCGGGCTCGAGTAAGATAGATGTGTCAATTTGGTATGTCTTGCAGAATGCGAGGATATGGGGGTAGATCACTTTCGGATCGGGATTATCGTAAATCTGACCCTCTGACCTAAGAGTTAGATGTATGCAGGGATATATCAATACATCGATGCTCACGCTTCATGGATTGCTCCCTTAACAATGTCTCTACCCGTCCCCAGTGCAGAAGTGCGGTTTCCGCCTTCCCGTAGAACAGCAGGTGCATGCCAATGCGGGTATAAATGGGCATGGTCTCGAAGATGCGGTCGCCAGTCTTGCGAATGATGATCCAGTTTCCCATATGTTCATGGACGAACAACTATTGTGGGATAAACATAGTTCTTGAATCTCAAACAAAATTTATACCTTATCAATGGTCTCATCTGGATAGAACTTGGAGAACCACGCCGACTTCGCGTGAGCAACAGTTGCCGGCGCAAGGGCGGTGCCGCCAGCCGAGCCGTTGTGGATTTCCTCCTTAGTCAATGGCTGACTGCTCTTGTCAACGAGGGCTTCAAGCGCGTTGGACAGGTGTTCATGGGTCTCCGGATGGGGCGCTGCTGGGTGAGCGGCCGACGAGTCTGCGGTAGGATACGCGGAATCCTCGTTCGGTTCAGCTCCTTCCGCGACTTCTGTCTTGTCTTTATTCTTGCGGAAGATGCGCTTGACTTTGCTTGTGATCCCAGACATGGTCAACTGAAGGTCAGACTTTAGCCAGGTGGCGGTATACAAGAGACGTCCTATTGATGATCTGGCCGCTCCGCTCAGGTTATTGTCATGGTCGTCAGGGCCAACAACTGAATTTAAAAGCGGTGTGGGGAGTCGTGTGTGCCGTCGGGGTAAGATCCTGAGAGTGGCGGTGAAAAGGCTTCTGCCCGCGTCTGCTTACAGTACTTAGTTGGTATGCCGGCGGAAGCCGAAGTCAACCACATCCAACTAAACGGTTCTTGATGTTCTCAACGTCAGACTACATCAGACGACCACTGGACCAACCTTGTTCATGGAGTTCCTCAGTGAATCCGCACTGTTATTCCTGAAGATATATACACCATAATGCTCTGTTGTGCTATGGATTCGACGATACACGTCGACATCCTGTATCTAGACCAGCAGTGCATGGAGACACCTTCCCTCTCTGACCCTCCTTGGACAGATGAACTGGTTCTATCGGTATCGCTTTGATCACCGGAGCACTACGGATCTTCGTGGAATGTCTAATGATGCTTCACGCAGGACGGCGCTTCGATGCAGCAAGCCCCCTTGTTTCGGGCCATTGCACGACGAGGCTTGTTGGCCGCACTGATCAGTTTCCGTTACCTGCCATGTCGTGTTCTCACCATCCTGAAAATGTCAGGATGACAAGCCGACAAACACTGTGCTACCTCTCGGTTTCTCCTCGGCTGAAGATTGTCTTAGCACTCCATTTCCGTCGCCACGTACCTGTTGTTTTCTATGCGAATCTGGCTGAGGCTGAGGCTGAGTGTCATGCAAACAGCACTGCTCCCAGTATCCGAGGGGCGGGTAAAGTTTTTATGCTTATATGTGAGCGCAGTGACATCGACAGTTGTTGCATCTACGCTTCGTCCTCCTACCCTCTCATGCCTGTCATTCGTCTGGAATAACTGCCATCGTCATGTCCGCTTCTTCTGGGTTCACGGATGAAGAGATTCAGCAGACTGTCGCTCTTGTTCAGATTTACGAGTGGAGCCGTCGCGCAGCTATCGCTGCACTAAGCTGGGCTGTCTATGACTATCGTTCGTACTTTTGGTTGACTGTTGGATGTTCCTCACCTTCTATTCGTAGTTATCACGTTCAGTACTGAAATCAGACATGTTTGGGTATGACTGGTAATGGAAGAAATAATTACCGTGTGCTGATACTGGCGAAGCTGCGACCATGGGGTTGGTCCAAGCTGTTATTCGGTTGGGTGCGTCGTCTGCTAGATATCGATCCATACTTACTATGGAATAGACACGCTATTTCGGAATGTCGATCGTAATCGTTTGGACCACCTCGAATATTCTGACTCCCTCCGAAGTCTCTCCAGCAATTGTACGTGCAGGGCAAAGATCGTGCTGACTCCACTGATCTCTATAGTCTTGCATCATATATTACTACTTCGCAGCATGGGGCGGCGTTCTTACCCAAATGACGTTATCTGGTCAGGGATCAATCACCATGATGATTCTCCCGCTGACTGATTGCTATATATATGTAGTCATAATGATTCTCCGGCTCTGGGGATTGTATAATGGAAACAATAAACTGGCAGTTTTCTGGGCCAGTCTACTTACGGTAAATTGCAAATTACGGCAACTCTGACCTTTTGCGAAGATCCACATAACAGCATTATGTAGGCTATAGGCGACGCCCTTGTCGCATATGCTAATATCCTTGGACTTAGGTATCATATTCGGGCTTGGGACCCGATTGCCGCATTACGGTAAGAAGCCACCAACACTTCTTGTGGACGATGCTCAGCAGTAGTCACAGAACCTCCAGCACCATATTTCACCCTCGACCGCAACGTATGTTTCGAACCATCAGCGCCTCCCTCCTTTATCGGGATTTGGGCTTCACGGCTTGCTCTTGACACGATATTTTTCGGCTTTGTCTTGTGGAAGGCTGTCAGTAACTGGGCCACGAATATCTTCTACATGCTGATATTCCGCCAGTACGAGGAATATCGTCAAGGATGGCATAGTAGCATTGCAGAAATGCTGATCACAGATAACGTAACTGCATTCGCTCTGTGCGCAGCCTTATCCCTCTCGAAGTACATGGACCTGACCGATTGACAGGGTATGCCTCATTCAAGTAATGAACCTCGTTATACTGTTTTCGAAGAATGTGAGATCCCTTCTAAGGCGAACATTGACTGGAAGCTAACTGCCTAGCCAGCCCCAGGGTGCTCAAGCGGGCGTTGGGTAAGCATGGTGACAATAGACTTCATGCGGAATGACTGATTTTTGTTCTGCCAGTTTTGCGTTGGCCAGTGACGTGATAGTTGGAAGCAGACTCCTCTTGCATGCCAAGGAAGTCATCAACAATCGCAGAGAACCATACGAAACAGAGCTCGAATTTGGGCCGGAGGACGCTGGATCTCATTCTGCTACCAAAACTAGCGGTGGACGCAGTTTCGCTACTGCGGTACGGGAGAGCTACGAGGCTTCTTCATCTTCATCGCCATCACGCGCACCAAGGCCGTTCATTGACGTGGAACCAATCAACCTTACAATCATAGAAGAGATATGATGGTTAGAACACTGTCCGTTTTGCGGAGTAATGTCGAAGGTGGTGGTCACGCGTGGCACTAGTTGACAATATGCTTTTGTGTAGAGTCTCACCGGCCTGGATATCATCGAGATAAATACCATCAAGCAGAGTGGTCTTAATAGATATCATGTAATCCGTGCGTCGTTGAGCAAATACCCAGAGGCGCGTTTTGTGCCATGGCCACTGTAGGACGGTGACTCTTTTATTGACGCGACCCTTATCCGCGTGTACTTTGCTTCCACCAGACGCGTCTTTTGAAGTTCCCAGATCAGTCTCGCCACCGACGTTGTTGAGCGCTCTAGGGCAGCATATACCACGACTATCCATGCCCGGCCGGTTTGCACAACTGCTGTCGATCCTGATCGATCCATTGCGATGGCCAGAAAACCTATTGCAAAAAACTTTGAATGATTGCAAGGGATACTTTCTGGAATTCTTCGCACCGCCGAGGTCTGAGAGTGAGCGGAAGGTGGTCGAGTCTGGTGCGCCTAATCAACGACTATACTTCTAAGAAGACTATCTGACACCAGAACAGGGAGAGCGGTATTTGATGGAGAAGAGCAGAACGTATCCGAAGATGTGAAACAGGCTATCTTATCATTGGCGAAAGAACTGGATGTCTCCGAATATCTATGCGCCGCTCTTCTTGGAGAAGTATTGGACGACCCCACCCGCCCAGCGGAAAATCTCGCCGTAGAAAATGCGCTCATGCGATATCACTCTGAGCGTGCGGATTGTCTCCGATGCCTGAAAGCTATCTTCGTTGGCGCCTTGAATACGGACTACGATGGCAGCGTTGGGGGCATTCTCCGCGACTTCACCTTTAGTCTGCTAAGGGAGCGGGCCACTTTCCTTGCAGACCTCCTCAAGAGTATCGATAGAGGCAAAATATTGCTAGCTGTGCAGCAGGCGGCGCTGCGAGATGTTGCTGCACCAGCCCCTTCTGCATTCGGGACCTTCCAGCAATCAAGTACGTCGACAACCGCGCAGCAGAAGCTTGGAACTGCTACCCTGGAGCAACGAATCAAGTTCATCGCCAAAGATCGTCGAGAACTGGGCCATATCCTCTTTTACATAGCCAGCGCGCTCCTGCTTGCCCCCGCAGATGTCTTTACCATTGTCAAATGGCTCAAGACTTGCAGTCCACAGGATGAACTCGTTGTCTATGCCTTCTCTGCATTCTCAGCTGCCCTCAATGTCAACACTACGGTGCCGTCGGAAGCCATGCTCTCTGTCATATATGGTGATCCTGCAAGCATGACTGCCATTTCCAGCGAGCTGAAACAGACTTGGACGATCCCCCAGTTGGCTAGTGCTGTTTCGCTACAATGGGCGATCTCATTGGTTCACGCTCCCACCCACGCGTCTCCTCTTCGTAGCGTCGGCGTGTCAAAGCCGGATCCAGAGCGTTTGATCCTCGATGCAATCCACGGCAACGCGATCCAGTACCTGACGAACATAATCATCACGTGTCGACCGTCTTCATTTCACGATGAAGACAGCATTCCCCTCCCCGATCAGCCGGCCGATTCCCCCGGAATTATCCCCCCCATCGAGCCAGACTTCCACTTCTATGCTTTACGACAGTTGGAGCTGTTCACCGTAAACCTCCTCAATTCTGTCTCGACTGCATTTCTTCGAAAGCTTCGACACGCTGAGGAAGATGCAGACAAACCAAACCCACGACTGCAAGCAACCCGCTCAACCAGGCTGGCTGCAGAACCGGCAGAACAGCGACGCGATGTCGCCGCACTTCTTGGTCTCATTGCCGTTATATATGGCGATAGCCAAGCAAACGCTGGTTTGATATTCTGGCAAGATCCAGATAGCAAGCTCGCAAGTTTTCTACGTTGGGCAGCCGAAACTGCTGCTCCGGCACTGGTCCGGGCCAACTTTGACATGTTGGCGTCACTCTCCAAAGGTCAGAGTTGCAGCATGTATGGAAACGAATTCTTGGCTGTTCGATCACGAGGTGCTGGGGCTACACCACAATCTGCGACGATTGTCTGCTCCTGGACGAGCATATTCAGCACGATCACATATTATCAAGATGAACTCAGACAAAGTCGACTGAATGCTGGTGCCGACCGACATGTCCTCGAAGCATTGAGCCGAGCCGACTCGATCGAATTTCCGTATCTCATGGCAGTCATGCGTCTTGTGCGGATCATTGTTCGAGATTGCCCACTCGCCAGGGCCACTTTGAACAGCCCTCAACTTGGCGCAGCGAATCTTATATGCTCGTTATCATTCTCGTTGCCATCATTAGACTTGCAGGGCGCACTGTGGGCTGCTTTGTCATCATTCTGTGCGGGGAGTGACGTGGGCGCCATTGAGACGGCCAGAATGATGTGGGTTCGCTTGGAGAATGCAGGCATTATCCCGGTAAGTCTCTCTGATATTCACACGCTGATCCTCTCACTGACATTCCACCAGTACTTCAATGTGAATAGCACGGCTACCCAAGGGTCCGAGAATCTCTGGCAGTCTATGGCAAGTGGGCCACAGATACGTGAGGGTCTCGTGATGGCTTTGGAAGACACTGAAGCTACCAACGGCTCTTACCCTGCTACGATAGCTTTCACAAATCTGCTCAGTTCCATGGTCCATGTTCCCGACCATTCCCTCAGTTTGCGGCCACGTGTCGTATACCAAACAGTACCCGAATCGGTAGCACCTGAGCGGTTGGGTCGACACAAAGGCATTGACGCTTTCATCCGATTCGAGCTGGACGATGTTTTCTACAAGATTGGTCAACGGCGATACTGTACTAACGACGAGAGATGGAAGGTCATAGATGCATGCCTCACATTTGTCGAAAAATGCCTCAAGAGCTATGACATTCTCGGACTGCTTACCCCGGGCGTTGCGCAAGCTCAAGACGCCACTCGAAGCAAACTTGTCCTCACAGCCCTCCTTATTCATCCAGGTTTCGAAATTCTCCGTCGATTGTCTATGGACACCATTCTCGCCACCAACCTCTTCGAGATTATCAGCGAAGGGTCAGCTTATATTGATGTCGCTGATACTCCGACACCTCTGGCGGAACGCTCTGTGAAAAGCGCCCTGCGAATACTACATCGCGCCCTCGATATTCAACCAATGTACTTGGAGGTCCTATGGCCTATTCTGTCTGGCACCGACGACCCACAGCTTCGAAACATCCTGCGCGCATCAGGCCTCAACATGGCATACAGCCACTCCTCACTGGACCACCAACTCTTGCGAGTACCTTCCACGGTTGAACGGATAGCTATGGCCGTAGGCAGAGTGCAGGACGAAGAGACTGTTCTTCTCGCAGTCAAGGTTCTCAGCTTGTTGAGCGATTCCCCAGTATTCAACGCAGCAGATAACTCACGTGCGGGTGCACACGGAACGAGATTAGCGACAATCCTGAACAGTAGCAGCTTCTCCCTGCAAATTCTAGATGTTTTTTCTCTTGCCCTTGCGACTGAGTCACCGGAAGGTGAAGACGACGAGCAAGATCTTAACGTGGTTTTACGACATCTTACGAACACGGACTCACAACAACAAACCCTACTGCAACCTGTCATACGATCAGCCATTCTCGAATTGTTGCGTGCGAATACCTCAAAGGATCGGCCGGCACCAAACGTGGCTCATTTTCTGCTTGGTTTCAATGTAGACGCCGCAGGCAGCCCTGACTCTTTACTGGCAAAATCTAGAAAAAGTGTTCGCACTTGCTTGGACGTGTTGCTGGATTTGCTGTTCGAAGGATTCCCGGCCGCTGGTACCGTTCACTCTGTGGGGCAGCAGTTCTTGGTCCGACAACCTCGTCTAGCCGAGCAATGTTATCGATTACTCTACAACCTTTGCCTGCACGATTGGACATCCGATGTCGTGCTGCGATATCTCCGTACCGAATATGATTTCGCCGCTCGACAGCTATTCCACATTCCGCAGAGGCCGATACCCACCCCCCGGTCCAGCGGAACAGTGCGATTCAATGATCGTACCGAGGTGGCCTCAACCTGCGGGAATGCGACAGCATTCTTGAGAGCAAGATCATGGCTTCTGGACATCCTCTCGCTCGAGTTGCATCTCCTAGTAGAGTGTGGTCAAAAGCAACGGGCAGCCCGTCTTATCAGCGTCATGTTTGGTGGCGATTTGATCTCCATAGATCCCGATTTCGACTTCAGCAGTTTCGACGTCGATTCGGTTAGGCTCCGTCAACATTCCGAGCTTGTACTAGAACTGCTGCGATCTTTAGATATCCAGTGGCTGGATAATCTTAAGGATACGGAGGGCCCTTTGAAATACTATACTGCCCTGGAAGTGGATGGTTGCCTTCGAATCGACGACTCCGATTGTGAGATCTACGATGCGGATGCGATAGTGTTACTCGTAAACACTATACGAAAGCGATTGGAGCTGCAGGGTGCAATGAGCACCTATGATCAACGCGCAGCATTCGATCAAGACTCGATCAAGCTGATCAAGCGCGTGGCGATCGACAACAACCATCGCGGGATGCAACACAGCAAGGAAAGGGGTCTAAGGTCTTGGCGTCGTATGGTGGAGGTTTCTCTTGGTCCCAGTTTCGAGCTGCTACGACAGGATCAGCGAGAAGCTGCCATTCTCGATCTTCTTCTGACAATACCCGAGCGAGTACCAGGAGTTGATGGTGCTCTGCGGACCCCCATTCTCTCAGAACTTCTGTTGACTCTAGTCACCAAGCTGCGAGACGGGCGACAAACTGTCTCCGACTTCAGCGCTTCCTTAGATCTGTTCACGGTTGGCGAATCTGGTTTCCCGAATGATCAAGTCACTCAGATTCTCCGCAATCTCATTGAGGCGTTATTGGTGACCGGCTCAACCGATGCCATGCGAGGCAACTTATACTCCGCAATAACGAATTGTATTCACCTGACAACCAGTGGGGAACAATCACAAGTCCTTCAAGTGTCTCTCGATGGGAGACAGGACAGGCTTATCGCACTCGTGGCGCGAGACGCGTTAGGGTCCGTATACGTTTGGCAAGCAGTGGCATATTCACTGCTCGAAGTCCTCGTGTCTGCCTCTTCATCTGATCGATCAGGTGGTTCTGTCGGAACACTTCTGAGCTACATGCAACAATTCGTATTGTCAATCAAGACCACGGAAGGAGACCTTTTTGCAGCCCTTGCGCCTGACGCAGGTCAGAGTGTTCCTAAGTCATATACACGGATGAACTAACTTCGTCTAGACACCTTGGACTCTCTGTACGTTTACGAGGCCAAGATGGGTCTTATTCTAGCTCTGGTTAAGCGGGGAAACTGCGACGAATCCCTGGCTCACCAAATATTTAACACACTGGCTGAGTGTGACTTCATCAAGGCGATGCCACATGAGGAAGATGATGCTATGGGTACGGCCTCCGTACAGATCATCTGCTACCTGTAACATTTCTTCTAGAGCTAGACTCGTTCCTTCCATCGCTCACGGAGCGATATCATCAACTTCTGCTGCCAGCGCTCCAACTGGCAATAAGTGTCTTAGCCAGTTCACCGCGACCATCGAATGCACTGGCCCAGTCTGTAAGTCAATGTTCCTCGTTGCTCGGCTTCAGATCAACTCACAGATTGCAGATTTTATCTTTCCTGAATGGCCAGCGAGAAGTTCTGATGGTCTTACTGACCTCAGTCGGGTCTCTGACATTAGTCATGCTAAGAGAAGTGAACATGGTCCTGTCATTGGCTATCAGCATTTTACCTACCTTAAAGGTGGAAGACCTGAAACAGGACGCACGGTTTGGTTCTTATCACCTAGCGATCATGCGAGCAATAGACGATTCCATGTCGGACAAAGCACAAGTAGATATCACACCAGCAACGGAACAGGAACGCATTGATGACCAGCGTCGTTTTCCTCGTTAGTCATCGGGCTTGCTCCCTTCTACCCCAGTACTGACTCTCCTCAGTTTATCGAAAACAAGTCAGTGTCTTCCGCCAAAACGTGCAAATAGCATTATGTCAGCTTCACGAATATTCGTTGCTGTATCAGACAGCCGTTATGGAAATGCAGGGTATGTAAGAAACACACGTCGTTTTTTGGGTAACAGATGGTTTCCCTCAGGCTTTACTCCAGTCGTTGCGCCGTCAAAATCCAACCCCGCCTTGTACAATCTGAAACAACGAGGTGAAGCGCAACCTGGAGATAGTTTGCTATAGTTCTAACGGTGCTCAGGTCCACTGCCTCTCCTAGCGACAGTCTTGAAGATCCTGAAGGCTAGCGTAACCTCCATGGGGAACTCGGTCTCGTTCGTGGAAGAGCTTAACAACGCCTTAATGGCAGCAGAAGGGTTGACTGACAATGAGATAGACGAGGTGTGTGCACCTCCTGAATTTCAAAGACGCGACTGAGCGTTTCTCTTAGCTCCTCCGAATCGCGGGTCTGGAGCCGGAGAACGTGACCGAGGATGATGAAGCGATACGGGTTGCGACCGAAACGCTCAAAAAATCCGTAATGTGGGCGCAGAATGACTGTCTATCACGTCTAAGTACGTCTGACAACCATAACTTCTCCCTCTTTTGCTTACTCATGCGCGTGCAGGAACGGTAGAGATGCTGGTCTATCTTGTCTGGCGGCACATGGATATGTACATCCACCAAGCGCCTGCAGACCAGAACCTCAAGATGCGCATAATAGAGAGTGTTCCCTCTTGGGATCCAAATGAAGTCCGCTCCCTCGCACGAAGGGAGCTGGCGCCCGTACTGATGCACATGGAAGATCTCTCAATGGCAAGTCTCTCTTCCTAAAACTGAGTTCTGGGACTGACGGCAAAATAGTCGGGTGGTGCGGTTGGCGAACTGATCAAAGGCAGCACCGGCTATCTTCAGATACTGGGCCGCAAGATCCAGGAAACGATCGGAGACCAATTTGGGCTCACAGCGTCTGTAAACGGGTTCGCTCCGTATGCTTCAAGATAGCTTAACTGGCAGGTTGAAAATGTACCATACGAGATGCGCCACATGAATGTACCTATTATTGCATTGGCTTGTGATGAATGTTGAAGGGCACTGTCCCAACTGTTCAACCAAAATATCCAACCAACTATTCAACCAAGAATCCAACCGATTGTTAACAAATTGATAAATTACATCTGTATCCGACGGGAAGACTTTAAAAAGGCAACACACTACCGGCTCCCCTCATCAACATCTGGCCACCGAATCTGTGGATAAGTCAGCATATGCCCATGCAATCTCAAAGGCGAACACGCACCTCAGAGTCGTGATTCCACCGGGGAAGTATGCCATAACATACGAGAGCAGGGCGATAATCTGGACTATGGCGGAAACGAGGGAACCGACATACGATCGGTACTATCCACATCCTCAGTTTCGGTTTAAAAAATCGTGAGAATAGAGAGAGGCATACCCCGACGGAGAAGAAAATCGTCAGGCCGAGGCTGCTGAAGTAGGCCAAGGTGAAGGGTATGCGCTCTTTAGAGAAGAGGTGCTTTATCTGGTTGATCGGTCCCATGAGGATCATGAAGCTTCCAGGTATCAGGACTGTGTGCATGGTATATGACATAAAATGTGACGTACCCAGACATAACCAACGCACTGCCCAAGCTGAACGAGAGTGCGAACTTCTGCGGGCGAATGGCGAGCATCGGGAGGGTGAAGAATGCGACGAAGAAGCATATGACAGCGCCCAACAAGCAGCCTGCGAACCCAACCAGTCGTTCCCAGCGAGAGAGTGCAAAGTAAGCTTCTTCCTCATTGGATGTCTGGCCAGAGCGGAGGGGGATATAAGACGGCAAGCCGAGAGTAGTGGAGATCTTGGTGAGAGGATTGGACCACCCGGAGCTCGTGCCCCCTGCGCCTGAGCCGGTTGCAGCACCCGAGTCATCGTTTGGGCCGCGAGACCAACGGAATTGGGAGAGAGATGCCCGGAAGGTCTGCTCTGTCGACATGGTCGTTGGATTGTATGTTCTACGACGCTCAGCTGCGTGGGTGACGACGAGCTCTGCTTGTGACGGCAACTGCGCCAGGGTGAGCACAGCCACTAAGGCCGCCGGCGAGGGGCAATTTCCTAGGATGTCGTCTGCTCACATGTGGCCATCAGCCAACCAGATCTGATCAGACAGGCCCCCTAACCGGCCTTGTCGTAACGTTCATAATTTACCCTCGACATCATTTGGCTCCATTATTACCACACGATGCACTGCTTGGGGAGCAGGATCACCGTTGTCATTTCCAAATGCCCGGCTGCCTCAACGTCTCGTCACTCGGATCCTCACCAAGCTCAGCCCGTAGCAGAACTAGTGCCTCCTCCCACTTTTCCGCTAGCTCTTTGTCATCGTCACAGAGCCCGGTATTGTCAAGGCATAGTTTGTCCAGGATGCCTTGCGCTCGGTCCATGGCTGCCTGTATCAACCCGATATGACGCTGAAGTTCATCCAAAGGTATGTGGTAAGCCTCGTCAGTAGGCTGGCAGGTTGAGATATGGTCCATGCAGAGCAACCAACACCGGCGGAGGTGGGTTAAGTTGTGGCCCTTGGGGCCGTTAACGAGCCTCAGTGGGTTTGGGCGGAGCAGGAAGAGCAGGGCGGGATCGGTCAGGATCTCACGAAGAGGAGAGTCGGCGGGGAGCAGCGAAAAGTATGCTCTGAAGCCCGAGGCGTGATCTGCACCGGCCAAAGAAGTCGATTCCTGTCCATCTGAGATATCTGACAGAGAGCGGGGCCCGTCATCGGGATGTGACGAGCTCGAGAGCACATCGCTGACGTCATGCCCCTTGACCCCTGCACATCCGCTCTCCTTGACCTCATCTCCCCTGTTGTCGTTTTCTGGGTAGAGATCAAAGACCGAAGGGGGGCAAGCGGCGATATAGTATTGAGGGACGGAAGTTGCACCTGACCAGTCAAGAACGGCAGTGACGGTCTGCGTGTCCGGGTCGACAAGAATGTTGCGTCCGTGCAAGTCGTCATGCCACATTCCGGCATTCGCCGCGCAAGGTGGGGTCAGATGAGGAATTGCGTTCTTGAAGGACGCGAGAACGGTGAGAGCGTCTTCTTCATTATGGTATGCGTCTCCGGGTTTGTTTAACTTGGTCGATTGCCGATAGACGGGTACCATTGCCTCCTCTGAGGCGAGCACGGAGGCGACGAACGAGGGGGCGTTGTCCCCTAACATAGCTTCATCAGTATATGATCGGAAGGGCAGAAGAGACCCAGACGGCCAGAACACAAAATAGTATGAGAGACTTGAAACAAGACAACGCACATGGACCTGACCCAACTTGTCGGGCCATTGTCCCGTCCAACCGTCCGAATACTGAATTTGCACACGGTCCGATGCCGAAACGTCGGCTGTAATCGTCCTCCGGCTTAACCGCTCAGTATAGGGGCGAGTCGGCAAGGTGGGGAGGGAGATCCTCCCTGCGATATATGCTACCGATCCTTGCCAGTGGGATGCGGGCCAATCGGTCTTGGATTTGGGCGATCTGTCTCCAAAGGCAGTTTGAGACCTTCCCCTCATGCAGAGCATCCTCGAAAGGAACACCTGGTATGTGCTCCATAAATATGTAGGGAGAGCCGATTCCATCTCCTTCGAGGTCCGCGCTCCAAGTGTATACTCGGGGTATCGGAAATCCGTGGGCTTCTCGCAGGAATGTCATGGTCGCTTGTTCACTGCGGACGACATCAGACGCATTCTTAACCGATGCGTTCGGAAATCGCAGGATGGCATTGAATTTCCCCAACGCAACCTGGAAGACAGTGTGAAACCCGGCTGGATGCAAGCGCATCAGTCCATGTCCCCTGAGCAAGCTGAGGCTGCACAGCGAGCCGATTACCTTCTGCACTCTTTTCAAACCCATGGCACGTCCCCATGGCGGCCTCGACCATGCCTTTGGCTGCTGCAAAATTGACAGACATTTTCCGTGCTCTACAGTCTGATAGCAGCAGGCATGTCAACCTACTCGCACACCTGTTGTCGATTGTGCTTACTCGCGTCATTGTCTTGTAGCCATCTTTTCGAACAGATGACTGATTGTCCCGTCATTTGTATGGTGTCAGGGGGGCAATGCAACGGGTTCAGTGTCGTGAACATTCGTGCAGTAACATTCCAGCAAGGGGCCTTGCGGCGGAGAGACGAAGAGGTAAACGAACAAAATAACATCTTCGAATGAGCTGGAGGCAGCCCAATTCAGACGGAAAGGGAGAAGGGGGCACTGGTGGAATTAGCTCCCGTCGGTGACTAGAGACCAGAAAGGAAAGTGCCTCAACGTGCGCCGGGAAAGCGTTGACGGACTATAGATGACACTCGTTGTCTCCTGGCAAGTTGGCTTACTACTTGCAACTACTTGCAACCAGAGTCTCTCAACAATTACCTACCAACATGTCCAACGAGAACGACGGTGCCCCGCCTACCCAGGCTACCCCGCAGGCTGAGCCTCGAGAGTCTGAACAGCTGCAATATTCACCTGAATACCCGCACTACCCGCCTTGCTCGCCACGCGATCGTGCGAGCTTTGCCTACGAGACCGTCAGCAAACGCTGGCCAGTAATACTCACCCAAGTCATTGATGCAATATATCGCGCCTGCGACTCAGGGACATATGCCACGCCAGAAGCGGAGGAAGAGGGGAAGGAGCTGATCAGGAAAGTGGGGAAGCTCAAATATAACATCAGCAGGAATGCCATCATGGAGTGTGTGCCTTTTGTTTTGTGTGATGTGCCCCGTTGAGTTACTCAACAAAGTGCACTTGTATGTGAATAGACCGATAGAAGACGACGGCGGGGCCAACATCGAGCTGTACAACAGCATGCTCTCCTTCCTAGAGCTGCAGCAACAAAACATGTGGTTCACCGCTCCCTGGTTATACGCCGAATGCTACCTCTACCGCCACCTGCGTACCACCTTCGCATTCTCCAAGCACTGGAAAGCGTTTGACCCGTTCCGTGGGCAGAAGGAGCGCGCGTTTAAGGAGATGGGAAAGGGGGTTTATGATCTTGCTGAGATGATGCACAAACTGGATACGGAGAAGGAGGACCTTGACATCAATGAGCAGGCATTGGAGGTGCTGTTTAGCGATATGATTCAGATGTGCCTATGGGGAAATACGGTGGTGCGTGTGAGGTATTCAACGGCAAACCGAGCTCACGGGTCTGCAGGACCTTTCCTTGCTAACGTCTCTGGATGTGGACCATTTGGCACAGTTACAACAAGTAGGCGCAGCTGCGAACTCTGCACGATCCGATCTTATTCTGCGGAATGATACCGACGCACTGTGGACACATGTACGACAGATCAAGAACGCCAGATTGGATATTGTGTTAGATAATTCTGGGCTCGAGGTGCGTTGCCGGTATAATTGTATTGAATTAGAGTTCACGAGAGGTGTAGCTCTTTACAGATATGGTCCTCGCGGACTTCTTGGTGACCCACACACCCTTCTTCTCCGAAGTCGTCTTCCAGTGGGTAACTCTTTGGTCTCTTCGACAATGTTATACTCACCCTTGCCTACAGTCCCAAGACCATCCCGTGGTTCGTGTCCGACGTGATGCCCGCTGATTTCTTCTCTCTCCTCTCGGCGATGACGACGCCCCACTACTTCGGCCAGGCCCCTTCTCCCTCCCATGAGCAATACGTTACCTCCCTCGCCACCCGTTGGCAGTCATACGTCGACTGCGGAGTCTTTCGGCTTTCCTCCCCACCGGGGCAAGCAGAGGGCGAGCATATGGGTGAAGTCGTACAGGAGAATGGAGTGGACTGGTGGGTAGGGCCGGGAGTGTATGGGTTGATGGATGAGAATGAGGACGGGATCAGGGCGCTCGAGGCGCTCAGAGGGAGTGGGCTGGTAGTGTTCAAAGGTGACCTCAAGTACGTCACGCATGAGTTCTCCTGAATAGTGTATTCTAACGATCCTGTCCAGTTTCCGCAAACTCACAGCGGACGTCCGCTGGCCCCCACACACCCAGTTCGACCAAGCTATTGGTACCCTCGCAGGCCGATTCCCTCTCCTCGCACTGCGAACAAACAAGGCGGATGTCATCGTTGGTCTGAGAGAAGGCTTTGCGCAGGAGCTAGACCAGAAGGATAAGGACTGGAGGTGGAGCGGGAAATATGGCTTGATCTGTTTTTGCCCCGGAGGCACGGTCGCACATTGATGTCGCTGTCTCTTGGTAGCCGGATGCATACGAATGGCCCAATCAAGTGATGTATGGATAGAAAGACAGGCAGCGCCTGTGTCACCGGTTATGTACATTCGAAACATTCGATATTCAATGTAGCCACATAATGATACATGGAGCGTCCGGCTGACCTGCAAGTCTCGCATGGTCTTGCTATACATATCTCTTCTTTCAATGTCAAATCCGCCAGACCGAACGCATATCAAGAACGAAAATGAGCCTCCACAAAGACAGGAGAGAACGAACAGAACGAAAAGAGAAATGAAACTGCCGGCTGCCAGAGTCGGGCTCACGCGTACGCTGCACAAGCGCGATTACCGCACCACTGTTTTACGCGTCAGTTCTACTTCTGTTCCGAGGATAGATTCACATACAGCGTTCGCGTTCGGAGGACCACGGGCGTCAACTTCTGCCTCAGCGACAGGTTGCGGCTCAGCCAGGGGCGCGGCGATGGCGAGGACGGCGAAGAGGAGGAACGATAGTGTGAATGTGCGCATTTTGTTTTCTGGGGCTGCGAGTTGATTGCGGGCAGATGCGAATGAAGACTTGGGGTGTGTTTGGGCTGAAGCGTGTGTTGCTTGGCTGGGAGCGGGGCTGCTTGTGTCGCAAAACAGGCAGATAGTCTGGCTATTTATGCGGTGGCTACATGCCTCAGGACATGTGCCATCTCTCCATGCTCCGGTCAGAAACTAGATTCAACGATTTTCTGCCCAGTCGGCTTCGTGCAGCGGCAGGATATGCCAGGAAAGGAAACATGTCTGAGAACCAGCCACCGAGGTCCAGGAGCATTGGAATGCTGCCTGATCATGGGCTGGTGTGGGGAGATCCAGAGGCAGGGTATCATAGTGGACCACAAGAGGCAAGGGCAGATGCACCAGTGACCAAGGACAGCTCAGAAACCATTATTGATGCACCATTGAGATATGCGCAATGTACGGAGGCTTTTCTGGAATGTTGAGCAAGGTTCTACATTGTGACAATGCGCATCGGTGGACAACGACCGGCTGAGAGCACTGATACGATGGCAGCTAGTGCCCTGAGACCCTCTGACCCGCAGATCCTAATGATTTCTTAACAGATTTGAATGTGGTTGCTAAGCAAGCTAAGGGTACTTGAGGGAATCAGGGAGAGCATTAATGACCACGGAGGAGCTAGAGAAACTCCGGACCAATAACGGATGCAATTACTCCCGCGCCGGACGGGGTCAAATGCCCTTCAGGCGACAAGATTCAGTCGACTCTCATCGCGGCTCCTATCATCATCAATGAAGTATGACAGCCACCGTTCTGTGGTGTCTGCTTTGCAATCCTTGTACCATTGAATCTGGTCAGGCACGACATCCGCGACAGTGTAATTAGGGTGCTTTCTGAGTGCCCTTCCCGTCATACCTTGTCCTTAACTCGACTCGGCTCAGGAACCTCCATACACGGCGCAAGCAATCTGAATGGACTCGTTGTAGACTTCAGGCACACATGTGCCCTAAGACCGCTTGAAGCTGATCCAGCTGAGTCACTAGTTCTGCGTGGAAGATGTTTTGGGCGTAGGCTTGAAGCTGTCCCACAATTCGGCCAAACGAATCAATTTTGACCGGGGGGTTCTCGCAGGGACACTGCTGTTGGCTCCTCTGTAGTCCTAGGCTTGCTAGGTACTTCGTAGGCTGCTGCACGGGGAGGCAAAGGCATAGCTCAACTGAACGAAGGTCACCCAGTCAAACCCTCCTGGTCATACTCCCGCATTCTCCACGTCAAGTCTTACATTGAGAAGATCACAACATGCGAGCTTAGGACCACATCTAATATTGAAACGACATCCGGAATACGTGATACAGGACTAGGAGGAAAGGCGTTCCACATCAACTTGGGGCGAAGTCAAACAGAGGATGATCGGGGTGATTCTTCCACGAAATAAAGGTGAGACGCCATCAGATGCAAAATGCCTGCTCCTTTGTATGTAACAAGGTAGGTGTGCCGAGCAAGCGTCTTCAGTACTTCAACCTTTGCAGGCTGTTGCTCGTGACGCTGCACCGAGTTATCCTCATAGGCGCATTGATTGTGGAAGAATCGAAAGAAAAACTGTTCAAGCATCACGACGCGTCTCTTATACGACGGGCGCAGAACGGGAGGTCTGTGCGCTCGTGTGCCACGGAGGCAAAATATTTGGCGCGTGTAACGTGTTCGGTGTATTTCCCCCCTTCCACGTCGTCAAAGGCGCGGACGCCACGTCTCTCAGAAGCAAAAAAGCGGTGACAAGGCCCTGCGTATTAAACAAGTCGACACAACCAACGTCCACCTCCTGCACTTTCTCCTCTTACGATCTCTTTCTCCCCCTGTTAGTATCGTCGTTCATCTGTGAGCGAACTACACACACACTCAGCAAAAATGGCCGTTCGGAGACCCGCTCGCTCTCCGCGAACAACGCGCTCGGTCGCGTCCTACTTCACTCTCATTGCGCTGGTCGTTCTCGCCATCCTGTTCTTTTGCCCCCCTTCGGCCGCAGCGCAGGATGATGACAAGAACTACGGCACTGTCATCGGCATTGGTATGCTGTCTTCTGTCTGCTACTGAGGTGCATATACCTAACATTTGGCTTGCAGATCTCGGTACAACCTACTCTTGTGTCGGTGTTCAGCGGGGAGGTCGTGTAGAAATCATTGCCAACGATCAGGGTCACCGTATAACGCCTTCGTGGGTCAGCTTTAGTGACGAGGAGCGACTGTGAGTCATCCGAATACAATGCTTACCTGAACCGGGCCCTAATAATCCGTAGTGTCGGTGATGCCGCTAAGAATGCATTCCACACCAACCCCAAGAACACCGTTTTCGACGCAAAGCGGTTAATTGGCCGTAGATTTGATGATCCCGAGGTTCAGAAGGATATGAAGCACTGGTAAATTCACAGATTTGGCAATTAAACCAGAGTCCAACTGACGCATAAACAGGCCATTCGATATTACGAACAAGGGTGGAAAGCCTGTCATTCAGGTCCAACATAAGACCGAGCTGCGCGAGTTCACTCCCGAGGAAATCTCTGCTATGGTCTTGGGCAAGATGAAGGAGACTGCTGAGGCTTACCTCGGCAAGAAGGTCACCCATGCCGTTGTTACGGTTCCCGCATACTTCAACGATGCTCAGCGACAGGCTACCAAGGATGCCGGCACGATCGCTGGTTTGACCGTCCTCCGTATCGTCAACGAGCCGACTGCGGCCGCCATCGCCTACGGGCTTGACAAGAGGGGCGGCGAACGTCAGATCATCGTCTACGATCTCGGTGGAGGCACCTTCGATGTTTCCCTGCTCTCTATTGATGAGGGTGTGTTCGAGGTGCTGGCTACTGCTGGTGACACCCATCTTGGTGGTGAGGACTTCGACAACAGGATTATCGAGCATTTCGTCAAGTTGCACAAGAAGAACACTGGGCGCGACGTCACCCAGAACCTGCGTGCCATGGGCAAGATGAAACGTGAGGTCGAGAAGGCCAAGCGTACTCTGTCCAACCAAATGTCAACTAAAATTGAAATCGAATCGTTCGACGAAGGCGAGGACTTCTCCGAGACTCTCACCCGTGCCAAGTTCGAGGAACTCAACATGGACCTCTTCAGGAAGACGATGAAGCCCGTCGAGCAGGTGCTCAAGGATGCCAACGTCAAGAAGGAGGATATCGATGATGTTGTCCTTGTCGGTGGTTCCACCCGTATTCCCAAGGTCCAGCAGCTCCTGAAGGAGTACTTCGGTGGTAGAGAGCCGTCCAAGGGAATCAACCCCGATGAAGCCGTTGCCTACGGTGCCGCCATTCAAGGTGGTATCCTTTCCGGCGAGGAGGGTACTGAGGACATCGTCCTGATCGATGTCTGCCCGTTGACCCTCGGTATCGAGACCACTGGCGGTGTTTTCACCAAGCTCATCCCTCGCAACACCGTCGTCCCGACCAAGAAGAGCCAGATATTCTCGACTGCTGCCGATGGCCAGACCACTGTTCTTATCCAGGTCTACGAAGGTGAGCGTGCCATGACAAAGGACAACAACCTCCTTGGCAAGTTCGAACTTTCCGGTATTCCCACCGCTCCCCGTGGTGTTCCACAGATCGAAGTCACATTCGAGATCGACGCCAACGGTATCCTCAAGGTTGCTGCTGCCGACAAGGGCACTGGCAAGAGCGAGTCCATCACCATTACTAACGAGAAGGGTCGCCTCAGCCAAGAGGAGATCGACCGCATGATCCGCGAGGCGGAGGACTTCGCCTCTGAGGATGAGACCCTCAGGAAGCGTGTTGATGCGCTCAACCAGCTCCAGAACACTGTACGTTTTCCTCACAATTATGCACCATGAACAAAAGCTCATGTGTTGCAGGTTTGGAGCATGCAGTCTCAACTCGGTGACCAGGAGGGTCTTGGTGGCAAACTCAACGACGCCGATACGAAGACGATGACCGCTGCCTTGAGGGATGCGACACAGTGGCTGGAGGAGAACTCGAGTTCGGCGACAATCGACGAGCTCGAGGAAAAGCTGCAGGAGATCCGCTCCGAACTCGACCCGATCGTCGCGAAACTCTACCAGAGCGGCAGTGACGGTGCCCAGGAGCCCTTCTCTTCTCATGATGAGCTCTAAGCA
Source organism: Dacryopinax primogenitus (assembly GCF_000292625.1). Taxonomy (NCBI): domain Eukaryota; kingdom Fungi; phylum Basidiomycota; class Dacrymycetes; order Dacrymycetales; family Dacrymycetaceae; genus Dacryopinax; species Dacryopinax primogenitus. The sequence continues at coordinate 391,476 of NW_024467209.1, read as the reverse complement.
GCGGCAATTTTTGTATCCCCTCGTGTTGGGATACGATGACTTGGAGCGCGGTGGTGGATCACTGGATCTGGCGGAGAGGGATAAGAGTGCGGAAAAAGCTCAGCGTTGAGTTAAATATGTATTTAACAGCATAATTGCCCGACTCTGCCTACCCCGCGCTTTGTAGTCGATAGAAGCAATATTCATCTTCTAGTCTTCAACGGCACAGCACCATTATCATGCGATGCAAGGGGATCAAGGGGCTCACTAAGAGAAGACATGAGGGCACTGAAAATCAGGATGTGTGAGAGAGTGTAGCAGAAGACAGTTGATACTAGTACTGCACTAAATGTTTTGCATTCAATGACAGTTGCAGTTGCATTGGCCTTGACATCGTTACCTCAACTATAATTGCCTTATGTCGATTCTTATGGCACGGTGGACTCTGGACCCCCACGAAGCCCGCCAGATTCGCATTTCGAGTCACGTGGGAGTCCAAACCCTAATTCAAGTCGTTCCCATTTTCGTCAGTCCTCCCTCCTTCGTATTGGGCACGTCCTATCTCCTAAGCTGTCCTACACTTAACTCTTTCTGCATTGGACTTCTCGGTGGGAAATAAGCCTTGGCCGTCCCCTTACTGCACTCTGCACTCAAACGTTTGACTCGCCATGGCATCACCATCGACCGTGAGATCTAGTGTCGCCACCATCAGTCACGCATCCGCACATCTCTCTGCTCCCACTATCTCGGCTCTCGCTGCTCCCCAGATCTCCAGTACGCCTATGAGATCATCGAATAGTGGGTTAGTTACCACGAAGCACACGCATATGACAGTGGACGGCGTCGTCCGCGACGAGTTAGCCCACGCGTTGTATCGCGATTGCTCCCTCGAAGACATCCTGAAATCCATCTTTGGCCTCACCGATGCGCAACTGCGAGGACTCCAGGAGTCAGCGCGGGATCTCGCACAGAAGTTCTTGGCAGATGAGAAGCTCAAACAACTGGAAGAGAAGTATCTCACGCAAGCACTCGAGCCCGATGCATACGTGCCGTTCTGCGACCTGGTTGATGGTATTATCGAGCGCCTGGACGTGGAAGGCGACAATCGATTCTTGGCCATTGGCCAGGACAATATCACACTCGCTCATGGAATGGGAGATCGAAAGCCCGATGTTACTCTTGCCGCAAAGGCGGTGTACGATGCTTTCTTGAAGAAGCAAGCGACTTTCCCTTCCGGCAACGTTGCCCCTCCCCACCCCAGCCTCAAACACAACAGCACGCCGAGCGACGAAGTAGGGCTGATCCTCGAGGCTGTTCACGCCCTGGCCTTTATTGAATGCAAATGGGAAAAAGGGAAAAATCACAGGCGCGGCCGTAAAAGTGGAACCGTTTCTAAGCACACGCCTCTCCCTACAGCTACAACCCCTTCTTCGCCCAATTCAAGCCGACCCTCCCCCAGCAGTCTTTCAGATCGATCCAAGCTCCAGCCAACAGCCACGAAGCGTGCAAGAAGTCAGCCAGCAGATGCACCATTACCCCGCAAGCGGAAGAAGTTACCGGATGGGAGTGCCATCACACCCGCTCTACCCATTACGCCCACTAGCCTATCAGGAGGGGCCACCAATGACGATCTTTCCGTTGCCGACGACGACGTTTTTGGAGCCGTTGTCAAGGTCTGCTTCCCTCCAAAGACTAGGAAATCGGAGGTCGAATTTATCACTCTGCTCCGACAGCATGACGACATAATGGACATGGTCCCACAAGTGTTCGCCCACAGTACTATTGAAATGCCCGATTTCCTTGAACTTGTTCGCCGCTCCAAGTCCAAACCCAAGGTCGAACCTGACGTGCGCGAGATGAGAGTGTTCGTCATGAAGCGATACCATACACTTTCTGAGGTTACCTCCGCGGACGATCTGTTATCTATTATCAAAGACATCGGGCGTTGTGAGTCCCATGCTGCACCTCGCTCATTGAACTGAGATACTGACGTGAGATCATCAGGTCACACCCATTCTTTCAATAAGGCCCACTTCTTGCATCAGGATATAACCTTCAACAACATTGGTTGGTATCGGGATGAAGAGAAAAGAGCGAGAGGCGTGCTGCTTGATTGGGATTTAGCCGCTGAAGTGAACGAAGCTGGGGAGCCAATGGGAGCCACTGCCCGGCACCGAACAGGAACACCGGCATATATGTCTGTTCGACTACTTCAATCTCATGACAGCAACCACGAACCGATCGACGACAAAGAATCGCTGTTCTGGGTCCTCGTAAGCGCAATGACAAGAAAGCACTTCCATGGATCAGATTTTTTCAAGGAGTTTCGGCGTGGTGGTCAAGACATGTGGGCGCAAATTGCCAGACAGAAGAAAGCCTTCCTCGAGGATCTGATGCAGTCCGAGGGTAGCCAGTGGCCGCAACACGTGCACGAGAACTTCCGAGTGCTGCTGCCAACTATTAATCGCTGGGCTATTGACCTCGAGCAGCTTTCCCTGTTGTCGCGCATGGCCAGGCTGCCTGATGACCCATTCTGGAGTGTCGTGGGGGTCCCAGAAAAGCTCTCACAGGCAAAATCAATGTTGAATGGACTGGAGGCTTTGTTCGGAATCAGCGATCATATTACTGTTAGTGCGTATCTTATTGTAGATTTCATGTTGAAGTTGTGTTCGGCCCGCATCCTTACATTAATACATGTTGCATTCCCACAGCATAGTGAAAGGGTCCACTCGTTCTGATCTTTGCCGCCCGGGCTGTGTCGTCTCAATGGACGATGTGGTCACCAAGCTGACGAGAAGTGTATTCAACATACTCGCAGGTGCCCAAGGCTATCGAGAGCACGTCTTTCGCCATCAGCATCATTGCCCGAACCACTTTCCCTAACTTCGAAATCGTTACATAGCATCACCTCTTTTCGATCACGATGTTGTTCAACACTTACACGACTGTCGCCTTAATCGCTATTACCACTGTTGGCAGTGCCATGTCTCTTGGGAACCCTAGCCTCGATGGGCTTGAGGGTCGCTCGTTCGACGAAGAGGAGCATAGGATCGAGAGGCGCATAAAGCGCGAGAAGCCATGCAATCCGAAGTATCAGAACTGCGGAGACAAGGTCGGACACGTGAAGAGACCGAAAGACTGGGTGATCGAGTGCTCTCTCGATGACGAGGACTATGAGCTCGAGAAGCCTTGCAATCCGAAGTATTAGAACTGTGGGGACAAGATCGAACACGTAAAGAAACCGAAAGACTGGGTGATCCAGCGCTCTCATGATGACATGACCGACCTCGAACTTGACCTCGACTGAGACTCTTGGATGGGCATGCAGACGGACAACAGAAATACACAGTTATGTCTCGTGTGTTAGAGTATCTGTCTTCGTTCGTACTCAGCAGCTCAGGGCAATGAAAGAGAATTTGGAATTATTCAGTTCGCATGAGCTCCACCATATCCTTATATTGAGTGAACATCCGTGTCTTTTCGAGGGGAGTACCGATCCGAACATGGTTTATCGTCCACAGAGTCTCCGCGCCAGTGTAAAGTGTCTCGGAGCTACACTTGTTGTTGAAAGTGATATGTCCACAGATACAGGCGATGTTAATTCTGAAATTTCTTCTAGAGAAGCAGTCAAAACATGCCAGCGCAATCGTGGCGTGAGGTGTTGTCGAGGAGAAAATTAGGGGCTGAACATAAGTTTTGGGCGCACCAGATTGACCAATCCCCTGCCACGGCGGAGCTTATTTGTTTCCGCCGATGTGCCGCTCAGGGAGAATAGTTCCGTACGGAGGCAGAATTGACTGCCGTCCCTTTGTCTGTTGATTGCACTGTCCATCCTGCTGCCTGCTCATCTCTCCTCCTCGACCTCTGCTGCTGCTCTACTACATCTATCTCTGCAGATTCTTCCCACCCACCCAATTCGTCAATCCTCGTCATTACGCCCAACTGTCGCTGTCTTTACTGTCTGTCATTCTGTTGTTGAAGAGAGTTACACAACCGCAAAGAAAAAACAACTGTTCAGCCTCTTCTTAGCAACTGTCGACGACCTCTGGCCTACATACCCCTCTACAATCACAATGCGGCCATCATGCTCCCTTCCCCTTATTCCATTCGTTCTGTTCCCCCTTACGCTTGCGCAGAACATTCCCAGTACGCTCTTTTCGCAGGCTTTGCGAATGACTTTGCTCACCTCATTTCAGCATACTTCCTCATCACCTCCCCAACCAAGGGCTCAGTGTGGACTAATAACGCGACGAACCTAGTACAGTGGACAGCAGCTGTTGACGAGTTGCCGAATGGAATTTTCGACGTGGAGCTTGCGCGGTTATCTACGGATGGGTTATTGTTCGTCGCCCGTAACGGTGCGTGCTCTCACCCCTCGTTACCCTCAAACTAATGCTGGTTTTACAGTGCCTATCGTTCTGAACGGTCTGAACATCGAGCTCGATGATGTACCTAACGGAGACGATTACTTCCTCATGTTCGTGGACGCTCGACCTGGCATCTCTTGGTCGACGTCTCAACGCTTCTCAATCCAGAACTCGAACGGCACGACCCCTGTGACAGACCCGACCAAGCCTACAGCTACGATTGCGGGGGGGCCGAATCCCACCTCCGGATGGGGCACTACTTTCGCTGCCGCGACGAATGATGCCCGGAGAATGCTCACAACCACGTTTGCAGGGCTTACCCCCGGTTGGGTCGGACTCGGCGTCGCAGGTTTGAGTGTGCTCGTCGCTACTGAGCTGGTATCATAGACCCTCGAGCTCGGGGTGCTTGTGACAGCACATATAGGCTATGTTTGTGTATTTCACGTCGGATGTGGATGTAGCAAGGACAGTGCACGCTACGGACTAGTCTTCTTACCTATGCTCTCTCTTTTGTGATACTCGCGTCGATCTCAAGCATCACCGTTCGTGTTCTGTCCAGTTTAGTCTTTAATATCACTCACGCGCCAGAGCGGCCGCCCACTCAAGTTCGCCTCGTTTTCACATTGCCACGGAAATAGCTGACTGATATGACAAGCATATATGCACGAAGCTTCCAGACGATGGGTATATATATGAACATCCCACAGGTTAGAGCATGTCGATCAGGGAGATATATTTCACATTAGCGATACGGCAGAACAAACAGCCCAATTTTGTGCTAAGTTTATGCATCTCGCTTCCCGACTCGGGGGGATCCCAGAAGGAAGGATGCGACGGTCGAGGCGAGGAAGGTTGGCGTCGACTCACCGCAGCTTAGAAAAAAGCTTCGGGGCGGAGCAATTGTCGACGCAGTGCATCAGGCTGTATTCGATATTAGTTTGAATCGGACAAGTACAAAAAGGGAACGTACTGGACTGTGGAACATATAGGTAAAGGAAAGTGCGTAGATTGATGAGTTCCTAGACAAGAAAGCAAACGAAAAGAGACGTACATCTGGGAATCCGGTCAGCAGAGTCGGACATATCAGAGGGAGGATACTCACAATTCCTCAACGCAGTCCTCGTGCGGCCTGGCGGAGCCCTCGTTGACCTTCTTCTCGCAGTGCTCAAACTCGCGTTTGGCCGGCAGACAGTGCTTAGTATTTGCGCACTCCTCACGGATAGCAGGCATAGGCTGCATTGCGTCATGAGCAAATTGACAGGGAAATAATGTGCCGGTGGCAAGACGAACATCCTCCGGCTCTTCCTCTTCGGCCTCTTCTTCCTCAGCGGCCTCCTCTACTTCACCACCTGCCTCAGCGGTTTCCTCCTCCTTGTGCTCCTCGGCAGCGGCCGGTTCAGGCGCCTCCTGCGCCTCGTTGTACGCCGTGTTGACGAAGGACGACAGTAAGGAGAGAATTGTCATCTTAGTCGTCGTTTCTTGTGCTCGTCTAGTGAGATGAGGGGAATTCGTGTGAGGGAGGCGGCGAAGAGGGATACAACGCCGATTCTATGACGGAACAGTTTGGTCAACGGGAAGAGACGGATTGGGTGTTTGCTTCCGCGGAGCCCTGTTCTTCAGGGCAAGGCTGTCACTCAAACATATTCTTGCTGGTCACTACTACAAATTCTGATGATGTTATATGCATCTTACCATGATTTAATGTTCTCTGGCTTACTATCCTATCTTGCTGCTGTCTTCTCTGTGTAAAAATATATTGCATTCTTTGACACATGCTGACCTCAAACTGGTGCACTAGGTTACTCAAAAAGAGCCAAGTAGTATGCAGCCCCCTTCCAGATCCTTTGATCAACTTATCCACAGCATTCTCACCCCCCACCCATTATGCTGTGGCAGCTGACAGTTCCTCTGTTGCATTTGCCATTTTGTGAGAAGAAACTTTTGCCAAGTGTCCAGTTGCATGGGGTCACCATCTAGAAAATCTGAAATGTGTTGCTGCTGCACCTTCAAACATTGCCTGTTTCTTTGTCAAATGTTGGCAATATGGATGTATTTGCACTATGATGGAAACAAGGAAGTGGGAATGAAGCAGGCTGGGTCAGACTGTGGACTGACTTGGATAGGTGGAAGAGAACTAGGGTCCTCAGTCCTTCCAGTGCCCACACACTGCACTGTGCATTGGCACTGAAGTTAAGTCCCTTCAGGAGTCCCCTGGGTCATGCCAATCATGACCTAGGGCAGTGAATTACCTTGTGTGGAGCTGAAAACTGTATCTATTTTATTAACTTATTTACAAGCCCTGAACCAAACTGTCACAGTACCCACATGTAATTCCTTACCAAAAACAATCAAATGTCATTCTTCACTGAAAATCATACAAGAGCTGGAATGTGGTGCTTGAAGCATGTATAAAGCAGTGGTATCTAGTCCCCATGACAACAAAAGCCAGGCCAAGCAGGCTTGAAATATCTTACAAGAGACTGAAAATCATGTTAATATGTACATGATGCAAATCTACAATCAGGTACTTACTTAATCAGAATCCTCATTGTCAGATCCACTTTCAGCCAAAAGATCTGCAAGCTCCTTGTCACTGTTGACATCATTGTCATTGTCAGGCTGTACTGCAGCTTGCTCCATTGCTTTATTGGACAGAATACTTCTCACTGAAGGCTGAGGGGCTACAGCTGGGCCCAGGGTTCCTGACCCAGGCAGGCAATGTTCATCATAAGCTTTTTTCAAGACCAAGAATTGCTTGGCATTCCTTGTGTATGACTTGACAATGGCCCTAGTGGCCCAATCATTCTCAAACCGTGCCAGGTACAGAATCTTGTGTTGAGCCTACTTCAAGGTAAATACATGTTGTCATTTAGCATGGAGGACAGTACTCACTTCCTTGTATATCTTTGCCATGACCTCTGGGTGGAGTTTGGTGATGGTTTTGTCTCCACAGACATTGTACTTGTTGCTGATCTGTTGGACTTGTTGCTGTAGAAGAGCTTGGGTTAGTAGGTAGCTATAATAGCAGGTAAGAGTAGCTTACCTGAATAGAATTGTACTTGCTCTTGTTCCCAGAGAGCCCCATCTCTTCCTGCAGGCAATATCCACCTGGCCCCTTATGACCAGGTTGCCCCAAGGGCTTAGCAATGACCTTCAGAGGCAGAGGTGCCCTGTGCTTTGCCAGCTTGGCTATGAGTGCCTTTCAAAGTTTCTTCTTATCTGCTTCAATAATGTCAGATATGTATGTATGTGTGCAGTGTTCAAGACATACCTTTCATAGACATAATGATTGCCCCAAGCTCTACAATCCTTGCATTCACCTCAATAAGTTCCTCCTTCTTTGACTTCTTCTTGGAGAGGAACTTCTGCATGTCAAGGCCATTGTCAAGCTGCTTGAGAGGCTGCTTCTTGGTGTGCTTGGGCAGGGGCTCATCTTCTTTGATATCAGATACCGACAGGGCATGCTTCTCAGGCTCTACCAGGGTTTCAACAGGGTCTTCATCAAGGTCATCCTCAGTGGAGAGTGCAAGCACAACAGAGGTGGCATTGCAAAACAGGGTGGGCAGGTTCTCCTTGTTCCCCTTCCCCTTGGTGCCGACTTTCTTCTTTGACAAAGTGTTTGTTGGGAGTGGAACATCCATAATCATGGCATCGGACTCATTGCAGTTGCGCATATGATGCATACCAGCCATCCTTGGAGAGGTGTGGAAGGGGTGGGAGCACAGTGGTGGAAAGCAGCTGTTGAAGAAGTTGAGGAAGAGGGAGTTGCTGGGGGGGGGTGTCAGAGCTCTCAGGTGAGGGGCCCTGTTTGAGGAAGATGCTGAGGGAAGGGGTGTTGGTGAGGTCTGAGATCCTGGACATAGGATACGGAGAAAGGGACGGGAGGGAGTCAGTCCCATTATATACCCCTCAAGCAGAAAGCTGTGATAGCAAAATCAGTCACAAACACAGATCATGTTACATGCCAAGAGATGGTTACCACAAATGAGGGCAAAAATAAACCCAATATGGAAATTCCAAATTAATGGATCACTGACTTTTTTTGGTCCCAGAGAGTAGGGCCTGTCATTTTGTTTACCTCTCACCATGGTAAAGGCAAAGGCAGAGGTCCATCAGAAACATTGAAAAGGTCCTTGCTCTCCCTGTGGCAAAATGTTGTCCTGCACCCAGAGATGGCAGCATCATCAGTTGGCCAAAGCACTAGCCCTAAAGAAGGTCATCATCACCCGGAAGGAACAATCAAAGGAAGAGATGACTCAACTGGGGCGCCAAATACCACCTGTGGAGGATCTGAAGGATCTATGGAATGAGCTGTTTGGCAGTGAAAGAGAAAGGGTCAGGTCCCAGATGTCTCTGCCAGCAGAAGAACCCAGATTGGGGCAGGAGGAGCCAGAGCTGGAGCCAGAGCCAGAGCTGCAGCAGCAGCAGCAGCAGGAGGAGGAGGAGGAGAAGGAAGAGGAGGAGGAGGAGGAGGAGGAGGAGGAGGAGGAGGAGGAGGAGGAGGAGAAGGAGGAGGAGGAGAAGGAGGAGGAGGAGAAGGAGGAGGAGGAGAGGAGGAGGAGGAGAGGAGGAGGAGGAGAGGAGGAGGAGGAGAGGAGGAGGAGGAG